>NC_053414.1:20494516-20794516 GCF_016859285.1 Xiphias gladius | reverse complement strand
ACAAGCCAACAACACTTCACCTCCGAGCTGTCCTCATCCTCCTCGTCGCCATGCCAACACATAGTTCCCTCAGATTTGATGACCCAAAAAACGACAAAGGAACAGAAATCTTTGGTCCCCTCCTGAGCTCAGCCAAACGGTTAATGCCACACTGAGAGCAAAATGGGTTGGGGGGGGAAAAAAACGATAAAAAGAGATAAAGAGAGGGAGAGTTAAGTGAGGGAGGAGGGGGAACGCCTCCGAAAGAGGATATCCGTCCTAACACCAAGCTGCTCAGGCCTTTCCTGTTTCCTCTGCGATTTTGCTGCTGTCAGTGGAGTATGAGACACAGGGAAAAGGACAGAGACTCTATACATCAACAACACATCCTCCCTCCTGAGGGTTTTGTAAAATATTCTCGGATCTGTGGCACTAGGCATGTATGATGTCAAAACCTTCCTCAGCTGCTTATGCTCACTGATTAATCAGATCTGGCTTGAAGTGAATATGTGACAGCTTTTTTTATTTTGCTCTCACTTGGGTCGGTGATATAATCTTAAGTGCGGAAACAAGGGAAGGATGCGTTTTCTATGTACTGGATCAAAGCCAGAGAGTAAGGTTGGGATGCATTTCTGCTGCCCGCTGAACTTCTTATTTCCTTTGGGCTCCACATCTACAAATCCCAGGGGTGATCTTCCCCTATAGGAAGATTATGGGATTGAAACCCGGCCTCATCTGAAAATATGATAACATCTTTATATAAGCAGCACTGGGTGGAGTTTGTGTCCTAATGCTAGCCTCAAAAATCGTCCTCCAAACCAGGAAATGAGCATACAAGAGCCCTTTACGTTGCACAATAACAACGATCTTACACGTGTGTTGGATGTCACACTAAGCTCAGCGTACAGGGGCCTTTAATTTGTTCATCTTACACAAAATTGGAAATGATCTCCATGTACTTAATCAGTCACAGATATCACACAAAAGAGAGAGAGAGAGAGGGAGAGGGAGAGAGCGATAGAGAGGGAGAGAGAGAGGAGAAATGAAGACAGAAAGGATACTGCTTGGTTAGTGGGCTAACTCTACCAGAAAGACAGGAAGAAGTAAACAGCTAGCAGCTAGCTGTGTGCTACAGCTACAACACAGGCAGCAGGTGTCATTGGAGTAATGTTAAGCAGTGAGCACGCTGCTTGTCTGACAGCTGGACAACAGCAGGAGAAGATGAAGGAGTGGTCCGTGACATTGCTAAAGATGACCACAGACAGGCAGACATTGCTGATGGGCCTGGTACGATTAAAGACCTTTACTAATGGCTAAAAGCAGTGTGTATTAAGGTCGGGATTTGATTTCACTAGATTACTTTGATGACAAAACTTTTATGTCTGTATTGAAAGAAAACAGGATATAGAACAATTACACTGATTAAAAAAAATGAGGCATTTCATGCTGTTACAGTATGGCCACTGACCACTTTTGAGCTTCGGGAAAATAGTTGAGGTTGGTGGAAATGTTTAACATATTTTCTTGTCATAGCAGAAGAATTTCAGCGCACAAAGAGTGGGATAATTATGTCTGTAATTTTATGGTCATTTCGTGGTTTGTTCACATGCCACTGACTCATCTCTCTATAACCCTCCATAGATCTGTGCAAGCCCAGAAAAGAAACAACAACTGATGACGGGGAGTTTTACTTCCTGTCATCTGAAAAGATAGACTGAACCAAACAGAGGCTCTCGGAATTTAGGGTGAGCAGACTCCTGTAACTTACCGACTATAAAGGAACAAGACACAAATAAGTCCATGGCAGCTGTCACTCTATATTAGAGCTTTACAACTAAATATGTATAATCATTTTCTGGTACCAATGGCGAAACATGCAATAATGACTCATAATATAATTCGATTAGCATGTCTGTTGCAGCTGAAAACTGTTCATTTACTGGCTCACTGGCAAGATTGTATTTGGCCCAAATAATCACTTCACATGAATGAGTGCTATATGTTTTATGAGAAATATAGCCACCAACTTTAGAGATAGTATGTGTGTATTACACTGGTCAGAGTTACAGGCAGTGTTGTTATTGACTGTGGTATATTGAGAGGTGTTTCAAATTCTTTATCCTTCCTGCTTACATACATGAGAGGGACAGAAAGACCTCTCACCTCTCACCAGTAACTACGACCTCGTTACTGATTATTTAAACATTCAAAGTTACCGAATTAACACATGTATGACAGTGTCAACAAACATGATCACAAATGAATAATTAAAGAAATTAATTTTGCCTGACTAGGTAGTATAAGGATTACTGGACCATAGAGCCTCTAACCAGTATGCACATGTAAACACAAGGGTCCAAGAGCCATTTAACCATTTACTAAGTGAGGGAGTGAGTAGATGAATGGATCCTATTTATAGAAACATAAGTAAATACAGGATAACAAATAAAAAGCCTCTTTCTCCTCTAAATTTAAACAGATCACATCTCCCAGGTAAGTATACTACGTGGCTCTAAAACGGTGTATGATCTGCTTCCATATAATTCTGCCTTAGTCAGAAGTAGGTAACTCAAACAGCTCCAAAACAATACATCATGATTTGTTGAAGGAGTCAGACACATACATTAAATTACGACGCAGAGCATGGAGACATAATTCAAAGGTTATAAATAGTAAGTCATCTAAAACAAATTGGCAAATAATTTCAAACAAACTTAGTGGTGTGGCAGCATGGTCTCAGACAAAGGAATTGAAAAGAACACACCCAGATCGTATATAACCTCCCCTTCTCTCAACTCCTCCCCTATGCACTGACAGGCAAATCTCTCCACCCACTTCTGGTCTGACAGAATTGACATTCAAGCCTGAGATTCTTGAACAGCAGTCCCTTCAAATAGTTCAAAGTTGACTGAAATTTGGAACAAGGTGTCTTCAGCTGACATGTTTTCCATAGGTGGCAAGGGGTTACTAATCGGGCTACAGGTCTGACATATTGCTTACCACTGATGGTAACTTCAACCGTCTGAACTCTTCCATCCTTGCTGGGCACTACTTGAGTTATTTTTTCCCCACAGGCCACAAACCCCTCGGCAGTTGAGGGTCCCTGCTCATTACCACTGCTCCTTCCTCAATTTTACAGCTGTCTCCGCCATTTAAGATGAATTTGGGGGTTGGGGAGACAGTCCGTAATAAATTGGGACCAAAACCAGTCAGCCAATATCTCGCTGTCTCCACTGTCTCCTACAAATAATCATAATACTTAATGTAAATGAAAAGTTTACAACTTTAACCATAACTGTGGGGCACTACCCTCAGTGTCTTTGCAGGGAAGTTTAAATAGATAGAAGCAGTGTCCCTGGTCTGTATGACACTCCTGGCTAAGATTAATCTTTCTGGCTGATTTGTTTTTATTTTTGTCTTGGATGCCTGCAGGCTGTGACCTTCTTGATCCAGATTGACTGATGAACATGAAGTGAAACATCTTACTGCAGCCAAGACGTCACTATAACATGACACAGTTAATCCCGTGTGTCTCCATCCACCATCTCAACCTCTCTGTGTATGTGTGTACATGTGATCCAAACCTGCCATTGTAAGAGGCACTGAGGAAATATTTGCTTACACTTGCAGCAGCAGTCACAGTGGGAGTAACTGCTGTTACAAAAAAAAAAAAAGGCAGGAGTATATCCCCATTACTGTGGATTACTGCCAAGTGATTATGTGTCAGATGGTGAACTGATTGTGTAACTGAACTGGAGAGAGGTTGTTTGAGTTCCTCTACTATGCTCTCATACCCCCTTTTATCCAGATTCTGACTTCAAGCAGAGGTTGACAGTAACTCCTCACAAAATAATTGTTTGGTGTTTTAGTTTCAAGAGTGACTTGCCTTTTATTTATGAGTTGACACCGAAACTTGCACAAACTCAAGCGAATGAATGGCAGGTTATTTCTTCAATCCAGTCCAGTTGCCTTTAACTTAGAATTAGCATGACTAATCCTGAGATAAGGCACTGTCTTAATCTTAAAATGTATATAACAAGTGTTAAGTGTTTCCAGATCAGGGTGTTTTTCTGCATAATGGGGCTACTTTTAAGCCATGTTAGCAGCATGGCTTTAAAATGGACATTGTTGGTCTGTCGGCCAACTGCTTTAGTCCAGACTAAAAATAACTTGGAAACTACTGCATAGATTGTCATGGAATTTTGTATAGACATTCATGTTTCTCAGTGAATGAATCCCAGTGACTTTGGTAAATCACTGACTGGTTGACATTTCTGGTTTTTGTGTTGACAGAAATGTCTACACAACTGCTCAATGAATTTCCCTGAACTATGGTAGAGACAATCATAAACCCTCAGGATGAATTGTAATAATGTTGGTGATCTTCCTCTACCGCCATGATCAGGTCAAAATTTCAATTTGTCCAATACTTTCGTTTATGACCAAATACTTAACAACATTCCCATACGGGCATACTGACCCAACATGCTGAGCAAGGTAAACATTAAACCTACTTAACATCGGCATGCTAGCATTGAAATTGTGAGCATTTTGGTATAGTGACATTAGCATTTAGCTCAAAGCACTGCTGTGACTCAGTACAGACTCAAAGAGCCGCTAGGATGGCTGTAGACTCTTTGTCTTATTGTAATATTTAGGCAGAATCCTCAATAAAAACATACATGTTGAATTCCTATCCCAATGAATTGGCTCTTCCTCTCCTCCAGTTAGAATGTATTGAGATCAGCGAGGATGTCGTCACTGTGTACAGTCTGTTGCAACTTCAAGAAGAACAGATTGACAGAGCACAATGACTGACTGACCAATGATCGACGAAACCAAATGTCATTTCAGTTCATAACAATTAGGATGGAACCTTGTCAAAGCTTTTTTAAAAGCTTATCAGCAAATATATTACACCATATATAAATATGTTGAACAAAATCAGCAACAACAGCTGGACGACTTATATGATGATCGGACAGGTTTGAGGCTCTGACTGGACTACTTGGCAGTCTAATGTTCTTTTGGTAAAAGGACTAACTTGACTGCACTCAAAATTTTTATTAAAAAAAATGAACTGTAATCTCCCTTTTAAGATAAAATTGTACTTTTACAGAGAAATCTATTAGTACTTATAATCAACCCTGACTCTGACTTTAAGGCTGTGGCTTTAACATGGGTTTATAACATCAACATGTGTCTCTCAAGTGATTCACAAAAGCATAAAACTTTCCAGAAAAGAACACAATCTCAAATCCAAACAACTCAGCCAATTGTCCAGTGACACTTAGCTCAGTCCAGCACCCTTCAGGATGTGTAAGTCATCCAACTGGTGGGAACATGTCTGCTGTCACTTCCAACACAACGTTTGTTGAAGACGTAAACAGCAGCAGATGTTGACAGAATGAGTTCTGACAAACATACGTACGCAGCACAAAGAGGCAACACCAGATGAGTTGTCACAAACACTTACATAGACTAACACCTTTTCAATGAACTGAGCTAGGCAGTTAAAGAGAGGAAAGTGATACAACGCTCAACCTCATTCTTTCCTTGTTGACCCAGCGCAACACTACAAAGTTGGCGACAGCTGACGGGCAGGACTGACTCATCTCACGCAGCTTCTTAGTGAACTAGCCAAGGGAGGAACATTCGGCGGCGATGTCCAGGGAAGTAATAATGTGCTAATTCAATAGATAACGGCGCCAAGCTAACCTAATTCAATCAGACTGTGTGAGCAGTATAGAAGAGCCTAGGGCTGGACAGGGAAGGAAAAGAAAGAACATGGGTAACATGCAGTTTTGTGTGTAAGTGCATGTGAGGACACTGCGAGGACAACGCCTGGAGCTTTTATACTGAGTGATAATGACCCCTCAGTACAGAGATAGTGTCCACACAGAGGTCATGGAAAGGCATGGTCATGCAAGCGTGCATGACACAGGACAAAAACAGGAGGAGATATATTCACTTTTATGCACACACTGATGCACGCCCACCAACACACACAAAACCCTTTCCAGTGAAACGTGAGGACATGTCGTGAGGCCACCGAGCTCAGCCCACTTCTGACTGAGGCCTGTGTTATTGTAGAGGGTGTGTACTCTTAGGGCTCGTGTACAGTCATTTAAATCCACTTTGTTGTGTTCTCAGGAGGCTGTTGCATGAGGTGAAAATGCCATTGTAACTGTTGCTTGTTCTGTCGTGACAGATGAAGGCCAGTAGAGCCATGGCCGTGCTCAAAGTCACAGCTAATAATAGAGGGGGAAGAAAAAAGAAAGGAATTATTATTAATGGAAAATTCCAGTACTTTTCAACCTGTGTTGGATTCTTGAAACTTGGAATTATTTCAAATAATATTTCGATACACAGTGCTTGTTTTGCAGGAGTTTGCATTTCATAAATCTCAATGGAAGTGGCACGTGCAAAGATAGCACGACCGTTGTAGAGACTTCATTTTAACTTCAACTTCCGTTTTGACTTTGCTGACATTTCAGTAAAAACCACGAATGTCAATCTGCTGGTGGTGCTAGAGAAAACATCACAAGATCACCAGAGTCATAAAAGTTCATGATTGGGATGTCTGTACAAAATTTCATCTGAATCCATTCAGTAGTTGTTGAGATATTTGACTCTGCACCAAAGTGGTGGCCTGACTGGATCGACAGACCAACATTGCCATCCTTAGAGCCATACTGCAGTACAGCTAAAAACTGTATGAATGGTAAAGCTATCAGGTTTCTCCAACAAACACACACACCAGCACGCAGAGTATTAGAGGAAGCATGAGTCTGCAAAGTCTCTAATGGTTTTACAGTAACTTGCACATCATTTCCTGTAGACGCCTTCCACTGCCACATGGGGCACTTTGTATTATTCTGGTGAAAAGACAAACCTGCAGGGAAATACCATCTCCTATTGTCAGACTGACTGACTTCATGGCAGAGGGAGCGAGGCTAAATAAGCGACGTGTGTGAAGCCTAGAAATAGAGTTTAGTGGACCAGAGTGGACAAGGAGGAAGAGGGAAATAAAAACTAAACCTGACATTTAATGTTTCCCTGTGTTGGGTAAATACTCTCATTCACAGTACATATCTATTGCTAGCGGCAAAGTAACACTCATATGCAAACAGACAATCATCAGCAAGTGAACCATCTGCAATGGAGACTGGGAAAAAAAAAAAAAAAAAAAAAAAAAAACACACACACACACACACACACACACACACACACACACACACACACACACACACACACACACACACACACACACACACACACACACTAGGAGGAGCCAGTTTGTCCAGTCATGCTCATGAAAAAGACAGAGGGGTGAGAGAGAAAAGAGGTTAGCGAGAGGCTGAGAGGGAGAGAACGATAGACGAGGCAAATGAGAGAAAGCAGCATGGGGACAGGAAGAGAGGGAGGAGAGAGACGGATGAGGCACAGCTGAGAGGGTCACAGGGTTGAAGCAGACAGAACAGACAAATAAGCAGAGAAAGAAAGAAGGAGATGGAAATGCAGCAGAGAACGGCAGTGAATCAGCAACCACGCTGCAATGACATTGTGCAACAACTGTGCCACTCAAGTTTTCATCAAAATAGATTATGAACAGGGGAGAAAAGTGGTTAATGACTGAATCCTTTATATATTTAGACTATTAACATCCAGACAAATAACATTTTTCAAAAAATTCAATTTGCTATCATATATGTCAAAGAAAAGTTTCAAATCCTCATACTTGAGAAGCTGGAACCGTCATATCTTAGGCATTTTTGCTTGAGAAATGACTAAAATGATAAATCGATTAACAAAATAGTTGCAGATTAATTGTTTGTCAATCAAATAATCAACTAATTGTTCCAGCACTACATGATATAAATCAAGAGAAGTAGGAGGAGGCAGAAAAATGCAAATATCGAAACAGACACCAGACCCTCCCAAAACACACTCATGTACACAAACGCACTCGTGAGAATGAAGGCAAGGACAGCCAGTGTTTGACCTTCAACCCCTTTGGCCATGATAATCACCTCCAGGCCTTCCTACATCACCTCCCTACCTTCTCGACTGCATCCCATCCTTTCCTCCACCTTCCCTTTCTACTTCCTTTGTCTCTCTGTTGATCACTCCCTGTCTTCTTCATAGGCTCTGCTTCTTTTAACTGAAAATCCCAACCATTGTTCCACCCTAACTCCCCTAATCTAACCTCCTCCTTCTCTCTACTTTCCCCTCGGTTTAAAGTCGGGCCACACCGAAGTTGTTTTCCGAAATAAACAGCAACCTCAACCTCTAGCCTCACCTCCCTCACCCTCAAAAGGAAATTCATACAAAAAAAATAGCGCTTTTGCCAAAAAACACTGAATTTAAGAATGTCCCTTGCTTCTATTATGGCATCTGGAGATGTCATTTTAAATGGTATTCATAAAACTTTTTTTTGTGTTTTTGTTTTTACTTGCCATTGTTTTCACCCCCTATTGGCCACTTCATTCATTCAATTCAGGTCTGTAACAATTTGTCAGCTTGGCAGTCTGGCTGCATCCATGTTTTCCGTGACAGGACAAACATGGCTGCCAAACTCATTTCTTACACACAGTATCTCACACACTGCTTACGAAGTCTTACAACAAAATAAAGTGGGACTCAGGAGCAACACACCGCCCATGCTCCATCATGTCTTCTTATTCGATGTGCATCAACTGATTTATGTAGAAGACAATAGATAAACCATATGGACACAAGAAGTAGGCTGGAGAGAATCGCTGAGATGTGCTGATCCAGAGAGCAAATGTGATAAAACTGCTGCTTGTCTAAAGAGTTGACTCTAGGGCTGGCAGCTAACAATTATTTTTATTAGTGACTAATCTGCTATTTATCTTCTTGATTAACTGATGAAATGTTTGTTCTACGAATTAATAGAAATTACAAAACTGTCAAAAAATATTCTCATCACAAGAGCCCAAAGTGACTGCTTTAAATGTCTTATTTTGTTTGACCAACAGTCCGAAACACAAAGAATATTCCATTTACTATCAGGCAACACCGAAGAAAACGACAAAATCTCACCTTTAAGAACCTGGAACTATACTTGTATTGAAAAACTTGCCGTTTACTTTTCTGTCAATCGACTAATTGATTAATCGGCTAATCATTGCAGCTTTAGGTTACTCGTGTCGAGACTGGAAAAATGGGACTGTGGCGTATATCTGGAATGATGCAGATCACTTGTCGCCCATTTTGTCTTCGTTCTATCAATCTACAACTTTTGCCCTGTCTTCACCCCCGGAATAGAGGCAAAGTAGACCGAGTAGACCAACTCTGTATCTGAGAAAGAGACTCTCTGCCTCAGATATAGCTTTGTACTGATCAGTGCAAGTGAGTTGGAGGGTAAGAGGGTTAAAAACATACTCCTACTTTACTTTAGATATGAGCTGATGAAAGGCCTGAGGGGAGAAAATGAGGAGGGACTTGTTTTCAAAATCTCTTCCCTCATCTCTTTCCCCCACTCTTCTGACATGTGTTGAAGCTGCGGGTTTGTTATGCAAACCTTGGGTGGAGTACTTTGGTCTCACCTGGATTATTGCTCACACGCTACAACACACAAAAACAAAGCCACAACAGAAACACATGACATGGAGTGTGCAACATTAGGCCCAAAACATTCCAGTGGAAATATTTATCTGATTTTCTCAACGCCAATATAAATGGTCTGGTAAAAATACATAAAAGAGTTTGGAATCAACTGCCTGTCTGAGTTATTAAGTGTCAGTGAGTCTGCCGTTTAGTTGGATCCGTTCAATATGACTGTAATTAATCAGCCCTGCCAGGGAAACTGTATAATGTGTTTGTTCCAACCATCTAATGTTTTTCCCCAAGTTACTGATTCCTCTTCAAGTGTGCACACTAACCAGACACAAAACATTGTCTGTTGGGCCTTTGGTCTTGTCTGGTGGATCCAAGTCAGCCTCCTCAGTTTCTCTGAGACTAGAAGGTGCAGAGGGTATCATTCCGGGTGGATCCCTGCTAATTCAGGGCGTTGAAAAATTCAAGTAAACCAAAACGCATCACCAAAGACAGCATGAGAACATTCACTCCCCTCATTGGTTAGAGGTGTCTAGGATTGTAGTGAGAAAGTAAACATGGGAAGAAGGTCCTGAAGAAGATCCTATCTGACCAAATATCAAGAATGCAGCACGCTTTGTTGCTGCAATTAGCTAATAATGCAGCATAATATTGACCTGGCTCTACTGCATAGTATCCATAACAAACACACATCAACGCAGCAGAAAAAGGTGCAACAGAAACACAACAAAGTAAGTCTATTAATTGACTGAAAGGAAAAGATAGAAAAATATACTCATTGACAACTACTTTGACAATCACTTAATCATCTTATTTTTGCGGGACAAAAATATGTCACCATGGTCTGTGGAACACTGTCAAGGGCATGTGTCATGTTATAGACAAAATAATAAATTAAAAAAACAAACAAAACAAAACAAAAGCAAATTGGCAGATTAATTGATAATATAAATAATCATTAGTTGCAGCCCTGCAAACAAAAGATCGCCGCAGCAAGAGAAGCAACTGGCAAGAACAAATTTTTAAATAAAATGGCTGAACCCAGGGAGCCTGACAATGTTTAGAGAGGAAGAGCAAGGGATGAATCAATCATAAAGAGACCTCTGTGGACAGAGGTAGATGATAAATGACAAACATCCCCTGGTGGGAATGTAAACAGGGTGAAGTGGCTCCATATCCACAACCACTGAACCTTTCCTGAGATAGAGATAGATAGATAGATATAGATAGATATAGATAGATAGATATATATATATATATATATATATATATATATATATATATATAGAGAGAGAGAGATAGAGATAGATACTCTACCACCTTAATCTCCTGAGAATAAACACGCAGAGGCTGACATTCACACCGGCTTCATTAATCTTCCTCATCAGCAGGGGGAGGATCCTCGACACAGCGGGCCAGCCGTCAATCACTTTCTGTCCCAAACGTGCTTAGTGAGCGGACCCGGCACATATCAATCACTGTGCAATCCCTGCCATGCTGAATCAGTGAAGAGGCTTTACAGCTGACAATCATCCTCCGGCTAGTGCCCAAAAAAGGCCTACACACAGTGGGATGGGCTTACAAAAAACTGTTTGGATTCTGCTGAGTGGAGATAACACAGATGTAACCTTTTCGGTAATAGTCTAAAATGAGTCCAGGTGGGAATGTAAACACACACGGGCCCTAAGTGGAATACTTGGCATGGGTACAATTTTAAAGATCTACTTATTCGGGGAGGATTTGCTGAGAATTCAAACTCTTTCTCAGAAACTCCCTGCTTCTCATACTGGTTCTTAACATACACTTATGCAAGGAGATGAACGCCAGCACAGCACAAAAACACAGAAAAGAGAAGTAGCAGAATTTAGAGCATATTTACATCGCATTACATTTTACAGAAAATCCAAAGTATTACTAACCAAGGTTTAGTTATTCATACTAAAATAGACAACTAATCCGTCAGGCTGCAGAAAAACACTGTACAAAGTTAGATTATGTCACTAGTCATTTTGTTAGTGTCACATTACAGTCTAGCTTCATTTAACTGCCTGCTGCTAGACCGAATCTTCATTATGTAGTTAAGTGGGTTTGTACTGTCTAAGCAAATGATACCTGAGTAGTAACACAAGCTTTTGAACCACGTTTGCACAGTAACCACACAGACAGATTTAAAAAACCCACGTTGACTCACAGTTCGCCTCTGTGTCTTCATTCGTGATTCAGGGTAACATTTCTGAGAGGTATTTTATTACAAATGTTTCTGGTATTAATATGCTGTCTCTGGGCCACGAACAAAAACAACACACTGTCCTACAACTTCTCCTCTTAAAAGATGTAATAACAGTGAAAGTGTATTTATTTCTATAGATAAGGAACAGAGAGCACAAGGTATTTCCAACAACACTGAAGCCCTTGTGTTTCGCTGATGCAATCGGGAAGTGCAGACAAAGAGTATGAATCATAGTCTTCTAGGTTTTTAAGGTTCAGTGGCTGAATAATACAAGTTATTTCAATGACAAAATGTTATGATAAATGTTGCTCGAGACAAAAAAGTTAGATCACGCGTTAGTGAAGAATAAACTAACAGAAGATAATCAGTCCTTTGGTGCTGTACTTGTTCCTGTGAGAAGTGTGCATGTACTCTCTGTGTGTGAGATCAGCCTGAGTGGAGATGTCTGGGTAATTGCTCTGACAGCTCCGGGGTATCTGCCTAGATAAGTTTTGTGGAGAGACAGGACTGCAAAGCTGCACGAATGACACTGATATCTCTGTATTTTATTAGAGTGTGTGTGTGTGTGTGTGTGTGTGTGTGTGTGTGTGTGTGTGTGTGTGTGTGTGTTAACTAAAGTAAAGAGATGGAAATGGGTCTGCATGGCTGACTTGCTGTGAACACTGATCTAATGTCAGCTTGGGTTTGTCATTCTTTATGAAAAGCATGAAAAATAGGAGACACGAGCTGTTCCTGGATCTGTTCACTGCAAAGAGATTTAAGTGCAAAGGTCAGGTACAGACTTCCACCTGAAGTCAAGACAATGTGTGTTCCATGCTGTTTATGTGCACAAGAAAGGAAATGTGTCCAAGAGACTATGTGTGTAGGTGTGTGTGTGTGTATGTGGCTGAGCCATATAAAGAAAACATCTGGAGGCATTCCTGAGACGCCTGAACGGTGACAGCAGCTAACCTGGCAGGAAAGAAGGGGAGGGATGAAGGGAAAGGTAAACGAAGAGCAGGGAGAGACGTGGGGAGGCGGTAAAGCGCTAAAGTCACCGGCATAGAAGTTGTTTGACTGCACTCCCTTCAGTACGCCTCAACCAAATCAATCTCCACTTATTTGTATCATGTTAAAATCCACATGGATGAGACTGAACCGATTTAAAAGAGGAATGCTCTGAGGTTATTTTATGCTTTAGTAAACTGTAACCAGGCCTGGTTCCAGACTTCTGAATTGCCACCCACATCTCAGATTTGCTCTACACTTCCTAAACAGCAGGTCTGGTGTTGTGCTCATTGACAGCTGTTTCCCCTGGTTACTATAAGAAAAGACAAATTATAGACAAATTAAAAGGAAAAAACCTGAATAAATGAGTGGAGAAACATAATGAATGCAGATGCTTCCACACAGGTGCACTGCATGGCACAATTAAACAATTAACATCCAATCATCTGCATTTAGATCTATGGGAAAGACGTTAT
The DNA here is from genome assembly GCF_016859285.1 of Xiphias gladius. NCBI lineage: Eukaryota > Metazoa > Chordata > Actinopteri > Istiophoriformes > Xiphiidae > Xiphias > Xiphias gladius. Next base: position 20,781,262 of record NC_053414.1, on the reverse strand, counting down.
TAAATAGGGTCGGAAATTGTGGTTCACAGCGCACATTTGACGACCGTGATGCTCGTGCATTAGTGCAATATGTAAGGAAAAACAGGAGAAGTTCCAGTCCTTTGAGAGTTAAACAGAGAGGGATATTATAGTAGGGTTGCAGGGCATAAACCCCTCATTATAAAAGATGAATACACATTTGAGAGTTCAGTGGTGCAAAAAACATAGACACTGGTCTACAGAGATGTGGAAAAAACTGATATGGTCAGATGACTCACTCTTCACCATATTCTTCACAAGTAGGCGAGTGCATGTGTGGCGTACACCAGGAGAACTGTACAGGCCTGAATACTTGATCACTACAGTGAGGGGATCTGGCTCTGTTATGCTGTGGGGGGCATTTCACTGGCACGTTTTGGGTCCACTTGTCCCCTTAGAGGGAGGGGTCACTGCGAATTAACACAACATTGTTCTGAGTCATCACCTTCCTGTGATGAAACATTTCTATCCTGACGGGAGTGGTCTCTTCCAGGACAACAATGCCCACATCCATAGGGCATGAGGGGGTCACCGAATGGTCTGATGAGTATGACAGTGATGAGAATCATATACTGTGGCCTTCCCAGTTACACAATCTCATGGTGGCCTAACACCTTACTAAGACACTTTATTTAAAATTTTCCTTTGTCAACTGTCTGTATAATCATTTGGTTAAAAAAAACAAGTTTTTAAACCATTCCGCCACACACAAATATACAAAACTTTGATGAAATAAGTATTAGTTAATGTCACTGAATTATTATATTAATTGTACAGTTTAACTCAAATTCAACATTGATGATTATCTAGATATAATCCCATGTCATGAAGATTTAGGTCAAGAAGATTGTACTGCAAAATTATCATATTAGAACCCAGCTAAATACAAAACTCAGTACTTTTACTGTTTGCACTCTCTGTGGTGCTCCCACTGACAATACTGCAACTGCCTTTTCAGGGGGAAAATCTTCACTTTGTTTCAGGCCACTTCAGGTCCCTTGCCAACACTCTCCCTTTTCATCTCTTTCCCTGCAAGCAGAGGGAGGGATGAGACTGGAGGGAAGAGGAGAAAAGAGACAGACACCACCCTTCCCCACGAGACAAACAAAGGCCAAGAAAGCCTCTGAGCAGAGACAGAGAGACAGACCGAAAGAGGTGGACGGTCAGAGAGAAAGAGACAGGATGGATAGAGAGGGAGGGAGAAAGAGGGGTGGTCAGCCAAAAAGCGATAAAGAAGCAGGTGGAGGAGGAAAGGAGTGTGGCCGACTCACAGTGCCGGAGGCAACTGATGGATAAAAGAGCATGTGAGAGCATGCTGGGAGGCCAGTCTCACTGCCAAACACACAGACGTCAAACACATGAGGGGATGGAGGAGGATGAGAGACAGAGCTAGTGTTCATGGGTGGAGAAGAGTTCACTGAGAGCACATCTGGTTGTAAACTAGTCTGACACACATTATACAGGGCTGCACATTAAATCAACTTCCTAAAAACAGTAAAATCAGTTTCTAATTCAGAATGTGACGGAGTTTTCTTTTTTTGTACCCAAACATGTTTCTGACCATTTCTGAAGACGTGAATCATCTTCCTAACATGTATCTTGCAATGCATTATCACAATCACAACACCGTCTTTTGTGGCTTCAGACATCCCGCACCTCTAAGGCAAAAGCAAGTCACATTATGTACAGTACGTGGAAAGCAGAAGTGAGTGCGACAGGCACGGATGGGAAGAGGCAGAGGGGAGGAGGGGAAGGACGAAGCCCTGAGAGAAGAAAGGCGGAGGAAAGGGGTTCACAGCTTAGTTACAGTTGAACTGAAAAATTATATTATTTTCTTAAAAATCAATCTATACCTCCTTGATGCTTCTTTTGACTTGTGTACTTATTTGACAGTATCTGTTTGCAGTGAAAATAGTTTGTATTATGATTTCATTTCAAAATCACAGACCACTGAAGAGTCCAGTCAAGTTCATGTTTAGCAGTTAAATAAGGCTGCAACTGAGTTATTTTCATCATTCATTAATCTGCTGATAATTTTCCTGATTAATAGATTGTTTTATTTATATAATGACAGGAAATAGTAAAAAACGGATGTAAGAATTTCCCAGAGCCCAAGGTGACATCTTCAAATGTCTTGTTTTGTCAGACCAACATTCAAAAACCCAGATATGTTCAATTTGCCATCATATACGAATATCAAAGAAAAGCATCAAATCCTCACACATGAGAAGCTGGAACCAGCATATGTTTGGCATTTTTCCCCTCAAGAAAATGTCCAAAAAGAATTGTTCGATTATCAAAATAGCTGATCAATTTAATCAACCGACAGTTGCAGTTCAACAGTTACACACAGTACGGTAGCTAGCAAGTGGATATGACAGAATCTAAGCAGAAATGTACTATAGGCTGACGTTTTAAAATGCTCATGTTATGTTGAAGTGTCCAAAAATGGTTTTATACTCATTGAAAAAATATGCACAACAGCTGTAATGTGGTGATTTATATTTCCTCACACAAAACCTGAGGGAAGTCAAATTCCAGTTAAACTTTATAGAGCTACTGCAAACTTGAATGTTTTTTGAGCTGTAAACTAAAAGATATGACTAAATGATATGTACTGTGATGAAACACATAAATGCTGATGTTGATATTGCCATTTCTTTCCAAAGTTATAAAAATCGACATTTCATGGGTTGAAAATGGCTCAACATGCCATCTACTGTTTAAATCATCCTGAACCTCGCAAGGACTGCGTTCTTTCCCTTCAGACCCTCATATGGCTTGGCAGTGGTTGTAGATGGCAGCAGGTGCCTCGATAGCAACACACTGTTATGTGTACCTGCAATCGGCAAGTGCTGCTCTAACTACATGCTCGACTGCGAAGGGTTTGAGTTGGATATTTAGCTGGATGTGAAAATTAAGGTCAGCGTTTCCTTGGCAAAGTTTCCATTATGTTTATTACATTTTACATTGTTCATATTAAAATGGATATTTGGAAAATAGAAATAACAGAACAAAGTGGAGAATGGCAGAACAGCAGAGACATGAAATTATTAAAAGGGAATAAATAAGGTAAAATAATAATGAATTTTCATTACAACTGCAACTTGCATGTCCAGATAAAATTCTGGTGTGCCTGTTAATAGTTGTGCATTTGTGTGGCTCTGTGTTTGAATGGCAGAGGGACGTACATGTCAGAGTGTGTGTGTGTGTGTGTGTGTAAGACGCTGGAGTGCTGGTGGTGAAGCTTTGGGTTTAGCTGAGGAGATTAACCCACTAAACTGTCTCACGGCCAGACACTCAGGGTATTACACCAAAAACACTGAATGTGCAAGTTAGCTCGAAGCAAAATCGTGCCACAAGCTGGCCTGGTACACATGTACTGTATGTCCACACAGGAGAGGCTTTTGTGTTTTGACTATATCTTATAGCAGTGGGGAGGGTAAAGTTTCTCGTGGTGTCACATGCTGCTTGTATAATTTTTTCTAAAGCTTTCTGTAGTGTCCACAATGTTCTGCATCATATCAGTGGAGTGTGGTGGACTGACTGACTGATTTTTTCCATAGAGCCTGCTGCTAGTGTGGCTAAAAAGTAAAGCCACCAAATTTCGATTGTTTAAACAGTCAATTTCACACAAAAAAAACAAAAACCATCGCTTACAGTGCCTCTGGTGGTGTCTACTCATGCTGATAGTTTTGGTTTAATTTGCCTGGGTAAGTACTGTATTTTTATGTGTTTCTGGGTGCCATTTCCCGAATTTATTAGATAGCCTACAGAAGGATGATAACAGGAAAAAAGGGGAAGAGAGAAAGGAGGGATGAAATGCAATAAAGGTCGCTGGATGAACTCAGATCCTAGACCACCAGGATGCTCCAGTTTCAGAAATGAGTGTCCTTGTTACCCTGCATAATTCACAGGAAACACTCAACTAACTGCATCAGGACCAGTTCTTTGACAGAAAATAATTCCAATGAAAACTGTTGATACTGAGGTAGTGTTTGACAATAACATCACTTCACAGAATATACCTTAAATCAAGCAATTACTACTGCAACCTGGCACTGCCCTACTTCACATTCTTCAACTCATGTAATAAAGCCCCCAAACAAATCTTAGTGCTAATTTTGTGGCTATTAATTTGGAACAAGATTCCCCCTAGGACACAATAAAAAAAAATCTCCAAAATCTAAATTTTAATATATAAAGTGATTAGAAACACAAACATTTTTCAGTTGCAAAGTGTAATCTTAAGTAAAATAGACTGGCTGTCTTTATGTTTGTTGTTGATGGTTGGATCAGTTGGAGCCACACTAACACTCCGAATCAGCTGAGCCATGATCAACACCTGGACAAGTTACAATGCAGTATGGGGTGTGTTTGCCACAGTGTGTGTAAAAAAAAGTGTGTATAACTGAATGAGGCATGCATGTGGGTGAAGATGGCCAGTACACTCACAGGTATTTTACCAAAACACTGAACCCACAGGAGAGACTCAACAGCAATTACTACTGCATGGAGAATCTAAGCTGAGAAAGGTACAGAATGTACTGTATGTGCACATATGCACATAGGCTCTTTGTGTTTGGGAATCACTTATAAGTGGGGAGGGTAAAGTTTCTCGTGGTGTCACATGCTGCTTGTATAATTTTTTCTAAAGCTTTCTGTAGTGTCCACAATGTTCTGCATCATATCAGTGGAGTGTGGTGGACTGACTGACTGATTTTTTCCATAGAGCCTGCTGCTAGTGTGGCTAAAAAGTAAAGCCACCAAATTTCGATTGTTTAAACAGTCAATTTCACACAAAAAAAACAAAAACCCTCGCTTACAGTGCCTCTGGTGGTGTCTACTCATGCTGATAGTTTTGGTTTAATTTGCCTGGGTAAGTACTGTATTTTTATGTGTTTCTGGGTGCCATTTCCCGAATTTATTAGATAGCCTACAGAAGGATGATAACAGGAAAAAAGGGGAAGAGAGAAAGGAGGGATGAAATGCAATAAAGGTCGCTGGATGAACTAGAACCGGGAGTGTAGCAATGACGCTGTCAGCACCTTCAATCCCTAGACCACCAGGATGCTCCAGTTTCAGAAATGAGTGTCCTTGTTACCCTGCATAATTCACAGGAAACACTCAACTAACTGCATCAGGACCAGTTCTTTGACAGAAAATAATTCCAATGAAAACTGTTGATACTGAGGTAGTGTTTGACAATAACATCACTTCACAGAATATACCTTAAATCAAGCAATTACTACTGCAACCTGGCACTGCCCTACTTCACATTCTTCAACTCATGTAATATTGCCCTGGCCCCTAAATTTTAACAAGATTTTTGGCTATTAGGACACAATAAAAAAAAATCTCCAAAATCTAAATTTTAATATATAAAGTGATTAGAAACACAAACATTTTTCAGTTGCAAAGTGTAATCTTAAGTAAAATAGACTGGCTGTCTTTATGTTTGTTGGATCAGCTGAGCCATGACTAACACCTGACAAGTTACAATGCGTGTGTGTTTGCCACAGTGTGTGTAAAAAAAAAGTGTGTATAACTGAATGTGCATGCATGTGGGTAGAGAGATGAGTACATCACATTTGTGTCTTTTGAGGGCACCCCGGAGAGACTGAGGGTGCATGGCTGTGCATGGAGAATCTAACAGAGAAAGAAGAAGCATGGAAGTGCACATTAATATGCCACAGGGACACCCTTGGGGAATCACTGCCTTTAGAGTGTGTGTGTGTGTTAGTGTGTGTTAGTGTGTGTGTTTTTGTGTCTCAGAGCATTAACAGTTATGACAGTTGGAGTCAGGTGTGGCCGCAGCAACAGACCAGTGCAACAGGTATGTAGCTGTGTGTGTGTGTGTGTGTGTGTGTGTGTGTGTGTTTACATAACCTGCAAAACAAGTTCAGGTCACCAACAGTGAGTATGTGGTCACAGTTGGAAGGACATCATTGATTAGAACTTTTAATTGTGTAATAAAGGTATTTGTCTTTGGCACAATACATTTCTACCATTGAATCAGACAGTTCTGTAAAATTTCTTAACTAAAAATGAAATAATAATTCAAAGGAGAATAAGAACTGGTTTTTATTTCTAAAATAATAAATGTGGGTATAAAAATGGAATATTAGTGATATTAAGGTTTTAAATTACATTTAATATATGTTTTGCATCCCAGTTAGGTAGCACCATCTGTTTCATTTCTAGGTTTTGCAAGAGCAGTTCTGGGTAACAAACAGCTGTTTTCATATTAAGATTAACCTGTTACATCATTCTGGAGCAGATTAATCTGACAAAAAATGTCCACGTTTAATACTGTTGAAAGCACTCAGCTTTGCACAGGCTTACACAAAGCTATAGATAATAACTTCAAAACATTTGGCCTATAAATAAAGTCATATTTCTAGGAGCCAAGTGTACAGCGACAAACATTTTGATGACTGCAACACATTCCTTTAGACTGCATATAAAGTGGATAAATTCCCGGGAAAATGGGTGTCTTACTTCATAAGCAACATAGAATTCATCTAACTGGCGGGTGGGTCTGAATCAGATTGTATGAAGTCTTTGGGGATAATGGAAAGGTCTGGGCCTGATTGAGTAACCACAGCTTAAAAAGCAACAGCTTAATCAAGTGGGGAGGCAAAAAGCATTTCAATCCAATGATTGTACAGCCTACACTTAGTTAATTGTCCTCTCAGAGTCCACTCTCATTAAAGCTTCCAAAAAAAGTGGTGATATGTAAATAGTGTTGGGAGGAGAACGGTCTGTCTCTGTCCCTCTTCAAATGCAACATTTTGTACATAAATACTAAATAGTCCATTCACTCTAAACAGGGAAGACATCCTAAATAAGACAATCATCTTGCTGGAAATAGCCAGGTGTGTGTGTGTGTGTGTGTGTCTGTATGCATGTGCGCGTGTGTGTGTGGGTGAGAAAGAGTGGGGTTATGTGTGTATAGGCAGAAAAACTATGACCTCATCCTGTTGCCAGCTGTTTCTATGACAGCCCAGCCTCCAGGTAACACACTAGGAAACACCTGTCTCCTCCTTCCCCTCAGCTACCTGTTTGTCCAACACTCCTTCTGTGTTCAGGCTTGCCTACATGAATGCCTACTGAATGAAAGCCGCGTGTTTTACCGACTGAACATTAAGTAACTGAAGTGACCTGAGTTATGAAAGCTCTGGAAGAAGACAACTTCACACTTTGGACGTAAACTAAAGGTGTGCAGGTAAACAGGGTAAGTAAGAAGACAAAGGTTAAGTATAGAAACAGTGGAAAATGTCCCAACACACAAGTTTGTGTCTTCTTGTTGGACCTTGGTGAGTCCAACAATTTTCTATAAGTGTAATACTAAATCAGTGGAGTGCTCTTTCAAATACCTGGACATGTTAAAAAAAATAATTCTCCTAATCGTTAAGTGTGACAAATATTAGAAAATTCGTGAGACATGCCCATCATAATTTACCACGAACCCTAGATGTTGTCTGACCCACAGTCCAAAATCCCTAAAGTATTCAATTTACAATCATATAATACAGAGAAAAGCAGCAAAACTCCACACTGAAGAAGCATTGATCAGAGACTATTTTACATTTTTGCTTGATAAATAACTTAAACCATGGATCACTTATCAAAAATTGTTTTCTATCCATAACTAGTCAATGAATCATTTCAGTGCTAAAGGGGACATCTTCATTTATGCCCATAACGTTTTGCTAGTAAGTCCAGGTGTATAAGAAGCCTATGGAGTTTCCAGAAATACTAATCTCATGTCTGGATCAGGGATACTGTCCTCTCTCATCCTCCTCTGATTGATGAACCTATGACACCTGATGCAGGTAGACATACTGCCATATTCATATGTATTTTGTCACAGATAAGTACTCGTACACTTTGATTTCAATTTCAAATCATGTGCTTTTACAACAGTCTGTTATGAAAGATGGAGTTGTGTAAACTAGACACTACACATTCCCATACGTTGATTAAAACACTGTTTCCTTGTCCGGGCTCAGTTCCCTTCTTAATTTTTGTTCTTTCCAGTAAAAGATACTCCTCATATCCAGTGTAATAATGACAATATTGATGCAGCATCCATGTTAAATGAGTAATAAAGTCTTTTTATATTTTGAACTGATTTAATTCAAAGTGATTTGACTTAAATTCCACCCAGCTATCTAACTATCCAACCATCCATCCAGACCTTAGTTTTCAGCTCGAGCTCGTGAACCTCCCAGTAGGCCAAATGTTATCAGCGTAACTTGATCTCCAACCCATTCTAATGAGAGGGATTGTTTGTGGGGAGACTTTAATAACTCCCATAACCTATTTATATCTTACACGTCACACCCTCTGTGCATGACTCACAAAAAACACACACGCAAACCCCACACACATCAACTTTGACAAAGGCTGTCTGTGCTGGTATGGAAGATCTTATCATAATCATGCTAGCAAATATTTGCCCACTAACTACTACTGAACAAACGTAAAAAACAAACAATTCTTTTTTCAAATTTATCCATTTACCTAAGCAATCATGCAGTGATGTATTTATAATTTGTAGATGGTGATAGCTGTAGTCTCCAACATGTATAAAATGTTTAGTGACTGTGGAAATGTGCCAAACAACAGTCTTCAGCAATATCCACGGATCAGGTTTGTACATGACACTGATGGCATGATGCAGAAAGTAATCACGGTTAACTTGCTGAAATTATTCAGCAAGTTAACCATGTTTAGCCTGCAAGCGTGCAGTCTATGTGGCTGTTGGCTGGTCAACAGCACTTAAAAGCAGGTCTTTTCCTTATAATTATCCCCAGTGGAGGACACCCCTTGAAGTTCGAACATACCCAAACGGGAAAACAAGAGGGAGGGCGGAGAGGGGAGACAGAGGAGGAGGGGGAGGGCGGTAGCAGCCGGTGCGCAGCCTGGACAGGAGGGAGGGAGAGATAGCGGGAGAGAGTGTAGAAGGGGGTGGCAAGATAACAGAAGGGCAACATGGTGGATCACTTTACACTCATGGCTGTTCCTGGTCCATAACCATTCATCAGAGGGAGTTTGGTCAGGCTACACTACAGAGGCCAGAAAATGTTCCCTTAGAAATGTGAAGAGGCCTCTGACCCAACACTGCAAGTAAGAATCACTACATTGTACGACAATAAAAAATGACCAATGAAATTCTCTTAAGGTAGCTGCTGCAGTACTACAACATCCGGCAAGTGTTGTGTGAATGCAAAACTCCCTCCGACACATCACCGTGAGATCCCTGGTACTCAGCCGATCATAGAGCTGCCAATCTTCAAGCGACAGTCACGGACGAGGACTGCTGAGCAACTCTTCAATCAGCAGTCTTTCCTGCCTATTAAACGTCACTTTGAAAATTCACAAAATCATTTCAGTATGCTCATACTGGTATTACAATTCAATTCTGTTTTGTCCAATTAGTAAAGCTAAGATACTTCTGAAATTTATGTCACAGTATTAGGTATATTGCATTCACTTGTAAGAGCCAAATTATACTTTTCACGTCCACATGACTGCGAGGGTCCGCACGACATCACTTTCAATGTCTATCCACGTCCGTGGATAGACACGTTGGGCTAAAACGTTGGGCCGCGTAACGGCAGCCCAACACTTAGGGCCGTGCAGATTGTACATTAACTGTACGTGCCGAAAAAACATATATAAACATGTCTGTGTGCGTAAATAACTAGTGTAGTGCATGTCCGCGTCTATTTTTGAACTATATCTGCCCCTTAACTGTGCTATTTAAAACTAATGTGAAATTAAATTCTGGGTATAATTGCAGACATCCCCTACTCCTTTAGTTATGCATGTGATCAAATCTGATAGGGGGTAGCTTGGTGACAAGCTCTATACTTATAGGTTTAACAAACCTAACTTAAGAGCACTACAGATTGTGAGACTTTGATTATCTGATGCAGTAACTTGTGTATTGCAACATTATGCTGGCACACAGTGTATAAATCCTGCTATCTTTCACATAAAAGTTTCATCCGGTTCTGTGGTCACAGTAGATGACACAGCATCCTTCCACAACATACAACGTCCTTTTTGACATTTTTGCTGCTTGTTTCCACAATTTGCTTACAATACATGCACCACTGTATTGTCACTTTGTCATTTTAATTCTTTGTCAAACATTTAAAAAAACAAAACAAAAAAAAACAAAACAAAAACAGTTGAGGCTGCATCCTAAAACCAGACATGGTTAGGTTAGTTTCTAAAACTGATGGAAAATTCTTTAAAGCCCAGAATTTGGCACTGTGAAACTCCATTATTACTTTAATCTTTTTTATAAAGAGTCACTCAAGACTGTAGAGCGTCATTTAACACTATAGACTTTGCCCACAAATTTTATGGTTTATTACATTTTAAGTCAAAAGGTAAAGTAATACAGCTTCACAACCAGATGCTGTGTGCACCAGAATTTGACTAGTGTTAAAATGTGAAAGGAGCACCCTGATTGCCCAATGAGGCTTACACATATCATCACTTGTGTTTTCTGGTTGCAGTATGAGTTCTAGGGAACCATGCCTGGTTTATCCCGCTAAGTTGACCGGTATTGCTTTGTTCATGAGCTGTTTACCAGCAGACCCCCTGCTATAGGGGAAATCATAATACTTGAATCAACATAATGTGTATGAGAGGATGAGAACATTTTACACTTCAGGAGTGGCATTGACACTGAGATGCAACTGTGGATATACATACTTAATACTTAATCCTTATCACAACGGGCTGCTGTCACCATAGCTCTAATATTCCATCAGCTTGCATGTCCACAAATATCTGGTTCTATTAGGGGAAGAGTACATTTCCCCAAAGTGAAAACGCCTCCGATAAATTACAGCATAATGCTCTCTCTTCATTTAGTTCTACTAAAAAATGTCTATGACCTTTTGATGAGAGAGCTTGATGACTGAGAGCTTGTGACAGCTCGATGTTGGGTTTTACACGCACCATATTCTCAGGCAGACTAAACAGTTTTGTTTACTTGCTGGTCAAACTGGGAGGTTCACCAGAGGGGCGTTAAATTTAGTTCTTTCAGCATTGACATCACCAAGATTTTCAGCTGACAAGTCTCAAGCTATCAAGAAATGCAAACATTCCCTCAAATAAAATCTTTCATCTTGTTTGTTTGGTTTTCTGGATAAAGAAAGAAACACTATAACTGTGCTTTCAGTGGCTCTTTCTAGGTTTCTCCAACATGCATTTTAAACTGTCAATTTATGCAGCAATCCCCTGGCAATTCCAGAGATAGTTAACCTAACTCAGCATGGCAGCGCAGAGTGACGGGGCTGGGATCGATCTATGTGGCCCGGGGGCCCTGGGCTGGGCACTGCCATATGAGGAGGGGTCAAGGGTCAAGGTAGGTCAGAGTGCAAGGCTGCGGATGTTGACAAGCCATGCCCGGGCCCGTGTAAGAGGGAAAGTGAGGTATTACTGCTGTACTAAAAAGGGAGTGGTACCAAACTTGTGTTGATATAGTCCCGTCAGCATCTGTAATCTATTATGCCGCATAGGATGAAAGACAGAGCAGAGCAGTAAAACGTTTGGTACATTTATGTTTGGCTGAGTGACCCACCCTGGCCTACTTGCTGCTGTACGTCTTTCCTGACGACGCCTGCTTTTTCCAGCCCTCCCAGAAAGCTGGTGGGGTTCACTGGCCAAGGGGGATAGGTGATGTCATGACAGTATGTGAGCTCAGTGTTGCCGGCCTGTGTGTCTGAGTGTGTGTGTGTGTGTGTGTGTGTGTGTGTGTGTCTGTCTGGGGAGAAGGAGCGGTCCAACTGAAGCTGGAATGCAGGGGTACATTGCTATGAGGTCATGAGAATTATGGGATGTTTTTGCAGAGGGGAGGCGAGATGTGAAAGAGATATACACATAAAAAACTAAACAGAAACAGGGCAAAATCCACAGAGCGAAACATTAGCTTACAACAGCTGCCAGTTCTCAAACCAACTACGAAACACAGTTTAAATACACATGGGGTTTTAGTTTACATGTAGAAACCAAAAGCTCACAAACACTCCCCTGTCCACTGACAAAAACAACCCAAACACCAATCACCACACTTGATATATGGGGCTTTACTACCCAGCCTGAGGGTGGGCAGCTGGGTTAGTTGGTTGCTGAGGGTGTGGTCACTAACGTGCTTCAGTCAGGATGAGGAAAATGAACTCACAGTGAACTGAATGTGATCTGGGCTGCTAGTGTCAGACAATACAAGCTATTGTACTGCTGCGGCTTCATCATCAGCATAATTCTCTTTAGACCTCCTCTTCCCTCTACCCTCTACCCTCCACCCTCCACCCTCTAACCTCCACCCTCGGGCCCTAGCAAAGTCACAGCGCTGCACAACTTCATTTCACTCATGAGAAAATGAAAATACCAGGGAAAAATTTGTGAAAAACCATTGGTTGACAGGACAAAATGTCACTTGCCAACTAACAAACGAGTCAGAAAACTTCCTCCTAAAAACAGAAGTTTTGTGGTTTTTCTTGCAGATGACTGCCTGTCACTAAATAATATAGTCTCACTGAGATGTACGGAGAACAATACACCAAAAAGTAAGAAATGGGGAAGTTAAACTCTCCTAGGGCTGCAACTAACAATTATTTTCATTATTGATTAAGCTGGCAATTATTTTCTTGATTCATCGTCAAACATCAGAAATCTGTTAAAAATGCCTGTCAGTGTTGGAGAAAAAAATGTTAGGGCTCAAAAAAAATGTCAAATTTCTTGTTCTTGTCCAAGTGACAGTCCAAAACCCAAATATTTACTATAATATGACAAGGAAAAGCAGCCAACTTCCCCATTTCAGAAGCTAAAACTGTTAAATGTTTGGCATTTTTGCTTAAAAAATGACTTTGACTAATCCGCTAATCGTTGAAGCATTACTCCAGACAAATGAATTAAATTTAATGTCCTCCAGAAAAATTTGACTCACACATACACTTTTACGTATTTTAACAACCATGACAAAATTTACCTAGACCTGTTTTTTTTACGAACTTGAAGTTGAGACAAACATATCCATGATGGCATCAACTGAGTTGTCCTAAGGCAAGTACATCTTAGCCCTGCACTGGTAAATGGCTGCCGACTGGGACACAGATGAGCTACTGTAATGTGGACACCATATGGAGACACACTGAATAGGGCCCATCAGGAGGACAGTTGTCTAAAGGCCGAGTCATGCTTTCCACGTCCGCGTGTCTGAAAGAGTCCACGTTGGTTTGTGTGATGTAAATTTCTTCACCTGCCCAAGTACACGAGGACTCTGTGCAGATGTCCACGTGCAGCCCAAACTTTGATATTTTTTATCTCTTTGATTCCTCTACATGTTCAGTAACTTTACGAAACCATCACACACGGTGTTGGTAATCATTTCCTTGAGGGTCAGACAAAATGAAGCAAACAGTCAGTAGAGACAATACGAGGTTATGATCATGTGTTACAAGCCTAAATATAGCATTATTCATGTGAGAGATTATATCACATGATAGGCTGCAAAGAAAGTCCTTTTAGACCACACTGTTTCATGAAACCGAGATGCCCGAGAGAGAAATGAATGAGAATATAAGCTCTCTCTTAGTCTCCACTTGTTCAACTGTTCCTTGATGCATTATTGTGGATTCTGTCTGCCTACATGGCCACAGGGCAGCACTGAGAAAAGCCTACTTTGTGTGCATAGCTGTCTCCTTACGTCATGGTAAGGCTTATGGGAAACACTCCTATGCATTCCCTGGAGTGTGTCTCTGGATGCATGTCAATTGTTATATCTGTGTTTGTGAACATGAACTTTTATGCTCACGTACATTTTGTTAAACCACTGCAGCGTGTCTTGGTTTTTCTGGGTATTTTCCGAACATACACTGTGTAAAACATGCAAGCAAAACAAGCAAAAATGCCACACATTCCTCCACATACTGTACAGTAAAATGACCCCCCCCATTCCAGTCTTGCCTCCCCTTTAACCTGTATGAGGAAGTGTGACACAGTTGGGGCTATTTAATATTGTCTTCCTGTGGGGGTAAACAAATGGCATGCCATGGGAAGGGTGTAGAGCTCCATGGCCTGCCACATATCTACAATAATAGAAGCTTCAGGGGGAAATCCAAACGACTTTACACAGCAAAGTCTGTCTAAAGGGCCTGGGGAGCATAACTACATACATGAAAAACGTGGCTCCAGAGGGAGCTGCGTGAAGTCTGATAAAACGTCGGTTGGGGCTGAAAGTCTGAAAATGAAAAAAAAAAAAAAACTGGGGTTGTTGAGTTAAAAAGAAGTGAGTTTACCAGGCCTCTGTAGCCTGCTCCGCATCTCTGCTCGAGACCTAGAGGCTACATTAGCCGCTACTAGCAAAATACAACTGAATATCTAGTTACATTGTGGATAATGTAGACGCCAGGTTTTGTCAAGGAAGAATCATCCATCCATCAATTAGCTATACTGCCTATCCTTTGAAGGGGGGGGGGTCCCCCACATGAGAAGAGTTACTTAGAAACTAACCGCCGACCCCACCTGTTTCATCTGTGTCTCAAGGCAAATCTTGACACCATAAAACAGATTCCCAGGCTGAAACAAAACTTCCAGTAAGTTTCACAGCATCACCTAACTCAGAATATAGTAAAATTCAACTCCCAGTGATGAAACTGTGGTACTGTGATTACCAATTCTTTCCTCTTGTTTCTGGACTAGTACGAAAGGTCCTGAGGACAAAGAGGGGAATAATGGTTTCCAGTGTTCTCAACCCAGCAGCCCCTGAGAGGACCCTCTCTCCTTTTAACCCATATAACAAACATCAAAGAGGGAACTTCTCTGTGTTCCTTCTTTCATTGACACTTCTGTGTCAATGAAAGAAGTGTGTCTTCTATCTCTAACACAGCACCCTATATGGAAAAAACACGAAAGTTCAGAACTGCTTTGGAGCACCTTGTTCCTTCTGATTGACTGCTGATTATTTCAGTTGTGCAGTTTTTTTTAGCAAAGAGAGGTGGTGGTTCTTTTGGGCTGCAGCAAAATCAGCTGGCTTTATGGCGTAGGAGGATAAACACTGTCAGACTCCAGCCTCACTAGGTGGTTGATTCAAATATACAACTTTCAATCAGTGACAAATCTCCCAAACTGGTGGAGCAGACAAACTAATGAGGCGTGGTCAAATTTGGCATAGATTTGCCAGCCCTTGTTGTTTCTGGCCCAGAGGGAGTGTAAAGGCACTTTTACATTTGTTTAGTAACCAAGCTGTCTAGCCAGGGGACATCAAGGCACCAAGGCTAGAATTAGACCTGGTTGAAGTGGTAAACTAACCCAGCATAAAGCATTTAAAAGCAGTCAGATAACATGCTGCATGCATTTCAGCAGCATAATTAAACACAGACTGTGGCTCATTTCAGTACTGACACGTGCAAGGGGTTCATGACTTCCTGAGGAAAAAAAACGATAAGGGAATAATCAGTAGAGACATTGTGAAATGTGTAGTGCGACGTGTCAGAGATACAAGTCATAGAGCTGCAACAAACAACTATTCTTAAATCTGATTAGTCTGCCGATTACTTTCTCGATTAATTATTTGTCCTATAATGTCAGGAAATAATGACGGTTGTCCACCACAGTTTTCTAAAAAACAAATCCTCACGTTTAAGAAGCAGCGACCAGAGAATTTGTTATTTTGCTTGAAAAATGACTTAAAATGATTTGATTATTAAAATACATGCCAATTAATTTTAATATTGCTGATCAAAACTGATGACTCAAATACTCAACTAATTATTTCACCTTGAAAATGCAGAATGTCATACTGGATTAATGCTGTTAGCACACCTGAGTTCAAATACTTAATCCACATATGACGACTGATTGCTGCCAACATAACAAGATGTTGTTTTAGTCTTGAGAGACTAAAGAAAAAATGAGCACATACTGCACAACTGAGTATATAGTGGACCGCAGAGTAAGCTACAGGTAAACTAAAAGTTATGTCAACCCCCTGAAAATCCTGTGAAAATATGAATCCCCATGTGCCTGTATCAAAACAGAAAGGTGCATCAATCATCAAACAACACACCTTACTCATTAATAATGCAATGCAAGAAAAGGCCAAATATGGGTTGAGTGTTTAGCCAGCAACACACACACACACGCACACGCACGTACACACAAAGAACAGCACTGGCTCTAAGCGTGACTTTTTCAGCAAACTATGATTGCATCCAGTCCTTTTAAACCTGTATGTTATTAGTCAGCTAACTGACTCTGCCTTGTAGTTATCATCACCATTGTCCCACTTCTGCATTTACAGGAGCACCTGCTCCTCACTTTGTTACTTGTAATTATTGGGTATATCAGTGCTAAGTTGTCTCTTGTTTCACCGCTATTCATGGTCAATTGAAATTCCTACATTGCTGACAGGAATGTATGATTGCAGAACAAGACAGATTCAGGAATATTCACCTGTGTGACAGCACTTACACCCACATTTCTGAACTGTACGCCAACTCCATACCTGCTTGTCAACTGATACACAACACTCGCTTAGACTTGAATGTCACGAGCTATACTAGAACAATGGCTCACTAAGTTAAAAGGGATGAATTTCATTATGCTCATCTGCCTCCTAATTCCACTTCACAGTCCCGGTCATAAGAATTTCAAAATAAATCTCATGTAGATGTTTTACTTGATGTTTCACTCTAAACTTAGTGACTCTTGAGAGCAAAGCAAACATCAATGACCTATTGCCTTCATGCTACATCAAGAAATCATGGGCGCTCTACCTCAGCACACAACTATTCCCTATAAATAAATAAAGTAATAAGTCTTCCTGCTTGCTAATGCTTTCATAAAGGAACCGATGCCAAATGGGAGTTAGGAATGGCGTGTGTGTAATGTGTGTTGTTTCATAACAAACACCACTATTGTGTCTTGCCTGCACTCTCTGCATCTCCACACAAAACACTTTGAAGGCACAAAGCTAAGACCAAGGGACCCAACAGGGGACCAAGGGACCCACACAATGGCATATACAGCACAATACAGTACAACACCAAGGTGACAGAGTCTTGCTGGAGCTCTGACCATGAGCCCTTGCCAAAACCAGAAGGTGTCCCTTCGTATATTATTAACAACAGTGAAACTATCTGTTTCCAATTCAACTGAGTGCTTGGTGGTTCCTCACAGTAGGGTCTTGGTGCCACCGAAGGTCGTTGAGAAGTCTCCTTGGAGTTCCCCGACAAATCAATAATATTTCACCCACTTAAAGCCAGCCCTGTTAATGCATGTTATAATGGTGCTTTAAAAAGCAAGTGCTTTAAAAAAAGTGGTTTCACCTAAGAGGTTACTTGACCATCGTGCAGAAATGTAATTTTGTAGAAGTTATATTTCAATAAAAACCCGTTCTCTAATGGGATTTCTATTTTGTCAGTTTTTATTTTTTGTGCGGTCTGTAGCAGTGGTTCACAACTTGGGGGGATGATCTGATATACAAAATTGTCATTTTAGGCCTTTGGTTGTAAACATACTAAATAATTTTACCTTTTCAGCCTATAAAAAAGGAAAAAGGCAAGAAAGATCAAATCAATCTTTGACTGAATTTCTCACAACTAAAGCCATGTGATGAGATTTCAAGTAGATATTGCTTTATTTAAAGTAAAAAAAAAAAAAAGATGAGGCATTGATCTGAGGTATATATTTGGGGGGGTAAGTGACATAAAGAACTTGCTAAAGAATCACCCAGGATGCTGACCATGGTTAAAAGTTGCAGGCCAATACACAGACAAGTTAAATCAGGTAATTTTTGCGGGTCTGAAGGACATCCAACTTCATCAACTTACTTGTATAGAGTCGTTCGCCATCGCTGTCTCTGTTGCTCTGTTTTATGTCTGTGCAGTTTCACAGACAACCTGTGCACATGAGGGGATTTGTCCCTCAGGTCAACGTACTGTCTCCTTCCCAAGACGATCAAGGAAAATAATAGATGGGGGGAAAAAAACTGGCTATTGGTCCCGTGAAGGTTATCTCAACTCTATACAAACAGTCTGTATTGACACAAAGGCAAACAGTCAAGAGGTAATCCGCATTGTTGGCTTGCCTGGCCGCGCCTGAATTGATCCTCCCAGCGCTTTTCAATGTGTTTGACCAACGTTAGCCTTCACTACACTCACATAAAAATGCGTTCACTGTTTGAACGTTTTTTGTTTTGTTTTGTTTTTTTAACAAAAATACAAGTCATTCGCATAAGAACATCCAAACAAAACTACTGAGCTGCAGGCTCATTGTTCATCATTTTCTGTGGGTGCTCGCCATTCAACAGCTAGCAAGAACCCCATAAAATCCACCGGCAGGCGCTCGCTCCTCGGTCATGTACTGCTGACACACACAACACGAAATGAAAGAAAGCCCCTTCTTCCCTCTCTTCTTTTCCCGGTAACATCCGTGAAACGCCGAACACGCCTCAGTCTCTCGCCTGTATCACATGCCACACATGCACACACACACAGACAGAGAGAGAGAGAGGGAGAGAAAAGCCGCCTGTCAGTCCTCCACCAGCCGCTCACACAGTCACAGCGATGGACAATAGAAAGCTCGTCTGTCCATTAAATATCCCGCAAGCTGGAGTCGAAAACGCTCAAACAAAAAAGGCGCCTTCCTTCGTTTTTGGGGAAAGACAGCATCTCAACATGTTCGGCCAGCGGGTAACTGACGGGGAGACGAGCACACACACACACACACGCTCCACTTGTACGCATGACCCAGCCGCGCGCTCCCGACGCTCCAGCAATGCCGCCTGGGCGTTCATTGGTCCGCGGTCGGCCGGCGAGGGCGCGCCCGGATGTGTCATGTGACGTGCACTAGTCGTCGTTGTGTTGACTGTAACTTCCACTGAACCAACTGTTGATCGTGTATGAGTTAATGACAACAACACAGCGCTACACTCAGTGGTAGATACACTACTAAGTAAATTAGTAACACCAGTAATAATAATCCCTCTCTCTCTCTCTCTCTCTCTCTCTCTATATATATATATATATGTATACACACACACACAGTATATATATATAATGTTGGATTATTATTACTCGTGTTTTCATAGGTAATCACCATTTTAATAATGAAGGTGGAGCTACTTTTAATTACTTTATTAAAAGGTTGGATAGTCTCATCTACAGCAGTGCATTTTATTTTATGAAATAATCGCATGTTTTGTATGTGAAATAGGGGTGTGCGAACAAAAATGAGGTTTTGACATGATACCAAGTCATACCAGGGCCAGGATCACAGATAACAATACCGATATTGATACTTTTTATTGTTAAAAGCAGCTAATGTACAATCATTTAAGGGAGAGAAATGTGTCGTGATTCATGAAGTCAACGCATTATTAGTAGGATACATCAGAATATGTTTCACTTACCGACAAATTATTTGATTAACGTGAGGCATTTCTTTTTACTATCCTTTGTTAATTACTTGATCACATGCATGTTTAAACACAAGATATTTTTTAAATATGGTAAATAACAAACATAAAAATACATAGAGGTTGTCGCTACGTATATGGACACAGCAGGAGCAGAGATTTGTGTGCCCAGGACTTGATCCAACGCAAGGATCCATTTTTTTGGTATCAGTCCTTATCACACTAGTATCCCTACTCAACACAACCCATATCAGTAGTATAGATACTCCAGGAAATAACTCATAAATATGGGTATAGGCATCAGATAAATTTAGCGTAAACAAGCTTCTACAGCCACGCTGTGAGTTCTTTGCAGTGAGCTGTGCTTTGAGCTAAATGCTAATAATAATAACACTAGCATGTTGATGCTGAGCAGGTATAATGTTTACCCTGTTCACCAGCTTAGTTTATTGTGTTAGCAAGCTAATATTTGCCAATCAGCAATAATCACAAAGTACAGCTAAGGCTGATGGGAATATCATTGGTTTTGCAGGTATCTGGTCACAAACCAAGGCAATAGACAAACTAAGATTTTGACCCGATGATGCTACTGGATGAAAAACCAATGGATCACCAGAGTCATCAGGATTCGTCCTCTGGGAACCACTTATGTCTGTACAAAAATTTGGTGCCAATTCATCTGAAAGATTGTTGGGATATTTAACAGGATAAGTGAAAACTTTGGCATGCTGTTGGCAGTGATGGAAAGGTCAGGGAATCACAAAGGTCAGCAGGATTCGTCTTCTTGGGAACATGAGGAACATGTCCAACAATTGTTGAGACATTTCAGTCTGGACTAAAGCAGTAGACCGACAGTGTCATAATTTCACTCATGAAATTAATCATTAACTCTATAAAAAGTGGGAAAATAGTAAACAACAACTGACCACTGGTCCAAATTCTCCCAAATACTGGATTTGAAACCGAGAAGCAAGTAGCGAACTCTAACCCTTATTAAGCAAAAATCCCAGACACTGGAACCATGTCTGGTGTATCAACTAGACACATGCCATTTTTTCAAGTTTTGTCAAAGCAAGTCTCAGGTCAAGACTCAGGTCCTTGAGGACGAGTCAAAGTCCAGTCACCGGTTTTCATAAGCAATATGAAAAGAAGTTGTAGGTCTTTAAGGTCCCTAAATGCAGACTATTAAAATCCCACATCATTTGAACATTTTGGTTTCAAGTAGTTAATAGTGATGTTTACTCTGGTGATAGATGGTGATTTTTCTAGTCCTTTCAAGTCTCAGTTCAGACTGAGTCTCGAGCAAGTCAAGTCCAAGTCACATCTGAAGTTCTCACTTTTGTGGCTACATCCTTCTTAAACTGCTACAGCTATAAAAAGTTACATGAATATGAACAAACACCATAGGTATCAACTGATTGGACCTGTATGTGATCATTTTCAAAGAGAATGGTCTATTATAAAAAGAATCCAGGTACAAAGCACAGCTAAGAAATAAAAAAAAAGAGAGGCAGAGAGAGAGAGAGAGAAAAACTCATAAGGCAATTAGGGGATGTTATGGCGGTGTGAGTGGGTGTCTTTAGCAGTTTTGATAGAGAAGGTGGACTGGACCACATTTGCGTAACTGATTTGCAAAATGAAAATTTGCCAGCAGAAACATAAGACAGAAGCAGGAACAGAGAGTGAGTTCAGCGCTTAAGGATACACACTTCATATCCTCAATATAACTGACATGAAATGACCTAAACGATTTTTCAATTGTCAAAATGGTTGTTGATTATTTTTCTGATGATTTATCGAGGAGCTAATGTTCGGTTTCAGCTCTAATCTCATTAGACTGAAATAAAGTTATTTTGCTCCAAACATTAGTTTTGATCTTTTTTTTATATATATATAAAACAGACCCCCCAAAAAAGCAAATATTACAGATTAAAAATAAAACTTTTAATTACATTTTATTTTCTTGTTAAGACCTTTGACCTTCCACACCACACCTCCATGAGAGACGGTAAAGTGAGCTCAACCGCTAGCTAGGTAGTAAGTGAACGTTAAAGTTAGCCTATCTTATATTAAAACGTTATAACCAACAGACTGCATCCTGGTTAGATAGTTAACTATCATTTGGACTAACCCGGTCAACAAACCAATTCTCCGACAAGTGTACTGTCCCTACCTGAAGTTATTTTGTTTGAACTTGGGTGTACTGCTAGCATCGCTAGCATTACCGTTAATTAGCTAAAAGGAGACCAAGAGCTGAGTGGTCATTCAGTGAATGGCGGACCCAAAATTACAAGTTAATTTAGCTTTTTATTTTCACCAGGTTTCCTGATAAGTGCCAACTTATCTGCAGCAGAAAGCATGACAGATATCGACGTGCAAGTTGAGCTCCAGCTGAAAAACTCACTGTCAGGACAAAAAGCGGTTGGGGGCCGACGGCAGGAGGACATGAGCGGTGAGAGGCAGTCGGACTGCGGGGAGAGCAAACAAAACACCGGGCAACGAGGTCAAATGATGTGTCCTACAGGATGAGCGTACATGAGTGTCGACTGTCTAACTTAAGAGCTAAATTCTCCACACCGTCACTTCTAATGAGTTCAAATAAAACGGCCAAATGAGCTACTATCCTTCAAGACACAGCTGCCTGAAATAAACTTGGAAAGTCAACGCTGTTTGAATTAAAAAAAAAAAAAAAAAAAGGGTTTGGTTTGCTCCTGTAAATAAAGTGCGGCGTTGTTAAAGTGATGTTTAACGTGTTGCAGAGCTGGATGAGCCGCTGTCGTTGTTGGCCGACGTTGCTCTGGCGCCACCCCGCGGTGATCCTGAGGCCTGCAGCTGCCTGGAGGTCAGGCGCCTGGAGAGTAGCCTCCCGTCCATGCAGCTGCAGCTCCAGTTCCTCATGACCAAGGCAGATGACTTACACGACTGCCTTGTGAATGGGTAGGGTCTCCAGTAACCACAATACAGGGATTTAATCTGGGTGATCTGCTGTTTTAGGAAGTTTTCCTCGGTGTATTCTGGCAGGCAGGGTCATCTGGAAAGCGACGCTCTTGCTGCAGCGGTACCAAGTTTCCTGTTCACCTGTCAGCCTTACTTTAACCACCTGCAATCCACCGCTAGGAGCACCGTGTCCCAGCACACCCCTCTGCCTTTTGACATCTACACAAGGGTAAATGTTTTAAAGAGCTTTTCTCAACCACTAGGATGTAGCCATGCTGATAGTTTTGGTTTTATGTTGACAGGTTTTGAAACTAACATTGGAACTACCTTCTGCTGAAAAATACAGTCTTTGAAATCTGTTGACAGCGAGGTCTGCTGAATTTATTTAGATGTTATTTTTCAGTGCTCTGTGCACCACAGGCAACATTCCAGTGACCTCCATTGTATCAGGGTGGTAACACAATCAGATATCTCAAAACCTGCGCAAATAAAACCAAACGGCTCAGCTAGACACTACTAGAGGTAAGTGAGAAAATATACATATGCATCAGCTACTCACTGGCAATATGGCATACATGCATGTTTGTTCCATGTTGAACTGTAAAGCAACTTTTGTATCACGAGGGTGTTAAATGAGTACTTTAAATAAATCATACCTTGTCTGCTTTTACTCTTAAAATGTGTCAAAAATGACCTTCGTGGATAAGATGTGTAAAAGTTTTACAGAGCTTTTCCATGTCATGGAAAAGCCCAACACTAAAAATATCTGAACACTGTACTGAACTCCTGATGTATCTTGCATATTCTTGTATTATTGTGATGAATTGTGTATATATTTCTGTCAGCCAATGGATTTGAAGAGCAGAAAAAAATATTCAGCTGTCTCAAAGATTGACTGAAAATGTCTGCATATTTTCTTTGTTTTGATGGAGTTCCTCAAATTTAAGCTACACAGAATAGTAGGTGTGACACACAGCTGGCTTCATTTAAATGCTCCTTGCTTTGATTGAAAGCAACAGGCTCATCAATAAGTGGCATCCTGGGAACTGAGTAATTACACTTTGGTTTATCAAACCAATAACAAATCATTAAAAAAAAACCTCCTCCATTGCAGTTTACTTGACAGATCAAAGAGAGCAACACTGTATATCAGAAATGTACACTGAGTTGATGAATCTGATACGGTCAGCTACTTCAGAATAATTTAGATCTGTTCCTGATCCAGTTGTTGGAAAAAACAGTGTCCACAGCAGGGCGTATCTGATGCTGAATGTGTTCACTGTATGAAAACATCGTGGTTTAACTGCCACAACTTGACTCTACTGCTACAATGTGTGTGTGTGTGTGTGTGTGTGTGTGTGTGTGTGTGTTTGCATGCGTGCAGCTGCTAGACTTCTCTCAGCAGCTGTGTGACAGGTTGGAGCAACTGGTGTTAACTTTCGCCAGCTACGGCCTCCTCTGTTTGGATGAAACCGAGCCTAACAAGTACACACACACACACACACACACACACACACACACACACACACAGGAACAAGACAAGTTTTTATTAATAAGTGTGTCCTAATCTCTCATAATGTTACAGTAGCACAAATACAACATAACAGACATACATATATACATTCAATTATTCCATATTTAAACAGTTACTTTACATGTGCCACAGCTTCTTTCACGAAAATGAACCTCTTTTTCTGTCAAAATATTTCATGTAACTCTCAAGAGATTTTTCAACATTTCCGCTGAATAAAGGTCCCGAGCAATAGACAGCCACTGCTCTTTTCCTTGAAGATCAACTTCACACTTATCCTTTAATAAATGTTTGCCAGGTATCTGTCTCTTCCTCGTATATATCCTCAATATTCCCAAGATACATCATAGCACAGTTGTTGTGTTTATTGGTTTCAGTCCCTAGTAATAGTTTAGTTAAACCTTTAATTTATCGGAAGGTTTGCTGAAAACACATGCCATGCTTTATACCATAGAGTTTATATTTCGGGCTTGAATAACTACAAACTTTAATGCTTTTATATCCAGCAATACATTTTTAATTCAACAAAGTAGCTGCAAATGAAATCTAGAAGCCAAGTGTTGTAGCACGAGTCTGTAATCATTTTGAGGCCTTGCAGTGCCCGCATTATTAACACAACAAATAAAATCAACATCACACATTTCCAACTCTTACCGATCGCTTGTTTTCGTAGGCCGCATAAATCTATTTCCCTACAAATGTTGATTCACCCATTTATATTTGTTATTTTCTGTGACTTTTGCTACTATAACGTTCTAATTTCCCGGCAGGGATCAAGTCCATTTTCATATTCTTTTACTGTCTAAGTCGCCCCACTCTCCCGTCCGCATTCCCAGCATGTCTCACTTCTGCATCGGCCAGAGTCAGCTCGGCCGTCTGAGGCTGACAGTGTTCCGCTACTGTAAGCCGGCGCCGTACCTGGCCCGGGTCGACACCGGCCTGTACAAACGAATGCGGTGGAACGTGGAGAGGCTCCGAGACGGGCGACAGCAGCAGACAGATGAAGAGCGGGGTGGAGCGCGTGAGGAGAGGGAGGCAGAAACAGTTGGAGACACAGAGTAGTGAGTCTGGGTGATACAGCTTCTCCACGCTGTTTCCTCTGTTTCTTACTCAGTCAAAGCGCTGATGAGTTATTTATTTGAAAACCACTTCTGCTAAAAGGAAATCACGTTCATTGATCTCTAATCACCAACTTACTTTCTTACTTTGAACTCTTTCATCTTACTGCTGCGTTTCTGTCCCTTGAAGTTACTTCCTGTGCTATGAGGATATTTCCAACGCACACCCAGAGGCTGCCGGCGACAGCCAAGGCGTCTCTCATGGTACCGTTGGAAGGATGTGGTCCATTGGTCAGTGGGTGCAGGTGAACCCAGACCCCGACTCAGAGGACATCTACGACTGGTATGGTTATTTACATCTCTCCATCAGTTTTTCTGTAGATGCTTGTACTTTGAGTTTTGCCCATGCTCAGGGTTCTTTTGGGCAGTAAACTAGCAGCAAATGATGACCGATGAGTCCTGCGAAACAAAGGCACTCCTCACATTAAAAAGTCCATCACATTCCAGCTGTACCCAGGATCCTCATTAGTATTGTATGTGATAGCTTCTCTACATGAATACACAACGTACACAGTATGTCATCTGACTCTTTACATTTGTATGTGTTCATGTTTCAGGATCATGTGCAAGGTTCCTCGGGCCAGCTATCACAGGCTGTTGTTCCTGGGCAGTGATGAGCCGTCTAGCTGCAGTGCTACTGACTGTCTGCAGCAGCTGCTGTTGTCACACCAGACATCAGAGGGATGTTAGGCCCTTTTATATGTGTGTATTAGTGCACATCTACCTCTTAATATGCACCTGGATGTGCAGCATGTGGAAAGAGACTGGACCAATTTAGCTCACACAGGATGTTGGTGGTAAATCCTTGTGTTTGCATAAAACTAGCTTATGTCTAGTTGATGTGAGATTCCGAGGTTGAACATCTGGTTTCAAATGTGTCTGGATGTCAGCGCAGGAACACTAGAGCTGAAATCGCGAGTACCTCACATGACTATAACATACTATATTACACTTCCAGCCAGTTTTATTGCCTCAGTTATATTATGTAGAAATAATTTTATGTTGTATACCGTGATGTTTAACTAAGGTTTGCTTCACACTATTTTGTCACTTTAAATTGTTCAGTGTGTTAATGTTGTAAGCTTTAAAAAGATTTTATAAGAGTTTGCAAATATTTTAAGTTTTAAGAGTTCACACATTTTAAGATCATTTTCTTGTGCTGTAAAGAAGTACAGAAGCGTTATGTTAAAAAAAACATTTTATTTACATTAAACATTGTATTGAAATAATTACACACAATCCCAGGTTTCTGTTTTTCAGAAAGTCAAAGATAATGAGGAAAATTTTATATTTTAAAACAAGCTGCCATGATTTGGGCCCCACAACTGAGAATGCCCAATTTACTTCATTTCAACAGGTTCATCAAGTCATTTAAATTAGTACACATAAGCCCCACTTCATTTTTAATAAATTAATATCCAAAATGGGAGATTTAACAACTTTAAGCATAATTAACAAATGAAATTGTTCTCTAGAGTTCAGCCTGCTGTGTTCAGTTTGACCTTGTAACCATTCAGCTCATCAGTTCTGTCGACTGGACATAAAGAAAGGCATTTTACTTACAACAAAGAATATAATCTGCCATTTACAACCAACATCATTCATTCTCTAATTCAATAAAAATCTATATCTGACTCTTAGAAGGCTAGCTATACCTCTAAATCTCTAAAGTACAAAAGTAAAGTAGAGTTTCCCTTCATTACAGTGATCAGTCTTTAAACAGTATACACACAAATGCTTACAAAAACACTACACAGACATGTTTGCGAAAGCACATTTAAAGAGTCCAGCTTTGTCAAAAATGCAGTGAGCGTAATGTGTCCTTCCCAGAGGTACGGGAATGCAGTTTCTCAGCTACTACACAGGCTTTGATAAGAGACAGCACAAACTAGCATGCAATTGTAAGGGGAATTTTCTTCGCTGGATCCAGTGGTGGGAAAAGGGCGAGAATCTGTCTGAAGAGGGAGTTGAGGTTAAAGCACTGGATGCCAGATCTCCTCAGTTTTCACTTCAGTTAATAAACAATTCAGCCTTTATACAGTTTCACACTGGAGGGCAAGGCAGCAAGCCAAGAACCGACTAAATACAAAACAGATTCAGATGGACACGAGAGGAAATAGATGTCAGATTTTCCGAGAACAGTCACAAGATTTTTGTGCCCTCCAGTCAGATTTAAAAGGGTGTTAGAAAATTACAGAATTTGGCTTTGAGGAATTCCCTAATCTTTAAACCTGTGACATTATAGTGAATCTCGATATGACTGCCTCAAACACTGACTGACAGTGTCCAACAGATAACAGACTGACATCGACATACAGCACAGATATGAACATTTACAGCCAGTGAGACAGACACACGCACACACTACTGTACCGTAGCTCATCACAGAAGTCAACATTAATACACATCTCATACCCAGAATAACCTGATACTGAACCCTCCCAGAATTCCCTCCCTTTTAATGATAGTCCTCCTCCTCATATGACACAATACAGTGACCCCTGACCTTCACAGCAGTATCCGTTAAAACCCAGAGTAACATTAGTCTGTGTACTGAACATTACCTGAGTAGAGGGGCCAGTGTAATTACAGGCTATCATCTGTCTGTAGTCTGTGACTGAAGTAACGTCATCTAACGTGAGCATGAGATTCTAAGGAAGACTACGCCTATGGAAAAAGTTATGTGCGGCTACAGAGCAGTGACATTGACAATAAAAGATCTTTCTGCAAAAAAAAAAAAAAATAATAATCTTCAGCAGTATTTCATTTAATCACTAACAAACCTCATCTATCAAACACAATCATATGCATATAACTAAAACCTCATTAGTGCCTGACTCCAGTGTTTCAAAGGGAAATGCTTGCACGTTGTACTGACCTTTGGTAAGGACTGATTTCTTTGACCTTAGTTTGCAAATAAATTAGGCCAAAGTAAATTGGTAAAGAGGATGAAAACAGGGACTTGTATATAACCGGTCATAGTTTCTTGGCCCCTGTAAGCAACATATTTGAATTAATATATGTTACAAGACTTTAGAAATTTGATTTAAGTGCAATCTCATAGGAATCTGGGAATCAGCATTCTTTTATCATTATATAGTAGCAAGAAATCTCCAGTGTATTCCCACTTTTAAATAAGGTGGCAAAGAGGCATGCCAGCATACATGAAGTTCAATTAAATGGGCTACAGGCGAGGAACACAAATAAAAGCAACCAAATCTATCAGTGTATTTACCTTAGATTAATAGTGGTCATTTGGCACCATTTGTGTGTGTGTATGTACGTGTGTGTGCATGTGCACGTGGCCACCCATGGCACAAAGATTTGGCATAAAGAAAAGTGTCCAGTTCAACCCTGTTAAATCAGTAGCCATGATGCATCATGGGATTCTGTCAGTAATCACATGGTTTCGGGTGTAAAGGATTAAAATGTAATATTATAGTCTGTAAATTTGGTGTAGGATATCGAGTGTGAGGTAAGAGAGGTGCTGAGTTTCAGAGTGGTGTCATGTTGTGTTTGCCTGCTTCAATTTCTGTGTGGCAGAGATGAGTCGCAGGCTCTTCACTGGCAGCATCAGAGACTTTCTTGACCCGAGCAGAGACTCATAGGCAGCGCTGTAGTTACCACTGAGGACAGTGAGGTCATCTCTGTTGTATTTTTTTTTTTTTTTTGGGGGGATTTGTTGAGTTTCAGCAACTGGGGGGAGTTTACATTCTATACTTAAAGGGAAAATATGTTAAACAAAAAGTAAATGAATAAAGAGCTATATCAATGCCTCTATGATACCTTAATTTGGGGAATATGAACATGTTTTGACCCCCTCAAACATTGAGTAGTTTAATATGTATTAACCTCAAAAGTTACTAAAGTTTCTTTTTTTTTAAAGTCAGGAAATATCTGATCAAATAAGTCAACAAGTCTAAGAATATGACTAAATATTCAACACTTGACACTTTGCCACTTGATTCTATGGGCACATCTAGACCTTCAAGTTGGTTAATATAAAGCGCACAAATAGAAAATAAAATTTCGGCCTGCTACATTGACAATAACCATGACTTTTATACAATCTTCAACTTTTCTAAGTCCTGAAACTAACCATTAACTTTGTTGGGAGTGGTAGTTAGCCTGCGGGTAAGCGCTACCTGAGAGTCATCATTCTGGACAAGAAAGTCCCTTACCTTTTTTGCATCAATAAACACATACTTTGATACAGCTGTTAAACTGTAGCACCACCAAGAATTAATATCTCGGTGTTAAATTTGATTGTTTACCTGTACAGTACAGGTGGAAATCCCTGTCGATCTCAAGTGAATCTATAGCAGTGGTTCCCAACCTTTTTGCCTTGTGACTCCTAAAAACTCCTGTGACTATTTCAACTGCAAGTGATTTTTCTCTCTCAGACTGCTGCATTTGAATACTTTTTAAAAGCCCTATTTGGTAAAATGATTCAGTTGCTTAAAAGAAAAAAAAAAAAAAAAAAGCAAAAGCAAATCTTAGCGGAAAGCCCCCCAAAATAAACACATTAAATAATCAAAATCTGTTATTTCTGCTCTTTTATCTTGGTAATCCTCATGCAGATTTATGTTGTGACCCTCATTGGCCGGGAACCACTGATCTAGAGCACCACAAGTTCATGGGGGTGTCTACAGAACTGGATAGGATATCAGTATCATTTTAGTCTTTGTGATCCTATCATTGCTATTTTTGTACATGTTGTGGACTCTGCCTAATTCAACACTAGAAAAAAATTACTGATCTCTCAAGTTTTTTGTTTTTTTTTTCTGAAATCCTCGGGAATTACATTTTAAAACAACCCTTGACCTTTCAGTACAATGCCATGGACATCTAAGTGATCTATTTTATCTTCTTTACCAGATATTGTGATGTAAATCAATTTCAAAAAATTTCTTTATGGTAATTGCATTTTTTCCCAGCCCAAATATTCAGCTCAGTCTGTATGGCTTATGGGGCTGTTCCACAAGTAACAATTAATTTGCTTAACTGTGTGTATAATGACAATGCAGTAAATGTGGGCTGCTCTGCACACGTGTGTGTATATCACCCTGTTTGCTTTCGTGTGTGTGTGTGTGTGTGTGTGTGTCTTGAATTCCCATGTATGTGCATGTGTATAGACAGCACTTGTGTCATCATCCGTGTGTGAGTGTTTCACTGCAGATGCTGTATTTAAAGCGTGTGAGTTAAATCTCTCACTTGCGTCCCTCAGTGATGTGTCTCCAGCTCTACCACGGTCCACTCCCCCTGTGGGGAGCTTCCAGTGGCCTCAGGGGAGAAACTACTAACAGAGGTGACGGTGGCAGAGGGAGGGGTGAGTGGAGGCAGCAGGCTGGGCCACAAGCTGCTCTCCAGGGGGCTCAGTGTGCCTCCTGCACCCCCTGGCATCAGCAGCAGAGAGGAGCAGCCATCTCCGTTCAGCAGCAGGGTCTGATTGATCAGCTGCTGGACTATGTCCACTTTCTTCCCCCAGTCCAGGTCCAGGGGTGGAGGTCGCTCTGGAGACTCGGGAGGGCAAGGGGAGGAGCTATCACCATCCTGGGAGGGGGTGCTGGGTGTCTGAGGGGAGTCAGGGTGAGGAAGAGGTTTCTCGGTTGACGGTGAAGAGTCTCGATGTTTGTCTTCATCTGATGTCACCGCTTCACAGTTGTCATCTTTCTCTTGATTTGATGTCTCTTGCTTGGGCTCTTTAATCTCTTTAGCAGGGTTCAGCTCTTTTATTCCTTCTCCTTCATTTTCAGCCTCCTCTTCATCACTGTTTTCCAGAGCTTCATAGATGGTGCACAGGCCAGAGGAAGGAGACAACAGCACTGTCTGACCTTTATTAGCCTGTTGCAGCTCTTGCTGCCACTGCATGATTTGCTGCCTTTGCTTCAGCTCCTGTTGTTGCTGCTGCAGTTGTAGTTCAAGATCTCTCCTCTGCTTCAGCTCCTCCTCTTCCTTTTTTGTCACCTCTGCCTGTTCTCTCATCTTCCTCTCCTCTTCCTCTTTATTCCTCTTTATTTCTTCCTCTGCTTCCTCTTTCTTCTTCCTCTGTTCCTCCTCCTCCCTTCTCTTCCTCTCCTGCTCCACCTCCTCCAACGGTCTGCTCTGTTGCTCCCTGCGTTGTTGCATCTCCAGCAGCTGTCTCTGGTGTTGCTCTAGCCTGCGGAGCTGGGGGGACAATGCCTGCTGACCAGGACTCCTGGGTGGGAGGTCAGCACAGGTCAGCTTTGGTGGGGTAACAGAGGTGCCATGGGGTTTGACGATGTCGCAGTAGGTTCTGGGGTATGCCGAGTGATCGCGACGGTGAGGGTGCGGTAATGCAGTGAAGCCTGTGTGTGAGAGGAAGTGGGAAGGAAGATTACAGTAGCGTGATGTTATAAAACAGAAGTCAAAGGCAGCAAGACAGTGACAGCAGTGCAGTGTGAGTAGAAGCAGAAGGGTGTAGAGGGAAGGGGGTGGCCTTCAGAGGCTAATACTTGCTAAAGGAATAGTGGAAGCATTGTGAAGCCAAGCCCAAAGGTCTGCCAGTAGCATACAGCACCAAACTGACCGGCAATTATTTGTGGTTTCGTACTTTGAACAAGTGACAGTGGGACATTGTTTGCAAGAAGTGC
The DNA here is from genome assembly GCF_016859285.1 of Xiphias gladius. Taxonomy (NCBI): domain Eukaryota; kingdom Metazoa; phylum Chordata; class Actinopteri; order Istiophoriformes; family Xiphiidae; genus Xiphias; species Xiphias gladius. The sequence continues at coordinate 20,749,597 of NC_053414.1, read as the reverse complement.
AGCAGTGACAGATACAGCCTGCTAATTATTCACAGTATTTGTGTAAAAACAGTGAACACACCAGAAAAATAGTGACCCAAGGTGAGGTGACTGGGGGTGGTGACTGGAGCCTGGGTTGGAAAATTTGTTCAGAGAGCAAATGTGCATACTTAATGTTTTGGGTTTTTTTTCCTCTACATGTAATCTTTTACAAATGACACCCAGAAAGATTTTTGTGCGCAAAACAAAAAGCAGCCAACTTCCTGTATATGCAAATACTATCAACTATGGTGAGACAATCAACCACAGAAAAGCTTATTGCGAGCTTAAACCGTCATCACCCGTGAATGGAGTTAGTCAACCAGAGATACATGCAAAAGCTCGCCATGCATTTATAGACATCCAGCATCACAAGAAAACTGAAATAATAGCTTGGCTTATTCTAACATTATTCTAACCTACGTACATCCAGACTTAGAGCCAAGCTATTTGGCTCACCCTGAACAAACCAAAGTAATGAGATGAAAGTCAAGTCATTGTGCAACAGTGACATGCATAAGCCCAGTTAACATTAATACATCGATGTAGAACAGTGTAGCAAGAATACTAAAAAAATAAATAAATAAATAAATTTAAAAAAGCTTTGGAAAAGAGCTAAAACAGCAACACACCCACAGTAGACTGGAGGGAAATTGAAGTAGCAGCAGAATAAGCAGTGCTGGGTCCATCTTGAGGCTGGACAATAAGATGTCAAACTTCTTTACTGCTTGAGATGCCGAAGTCCAATCCATGGATGAGAAGTTCTGCTGGCATAGATGATCAATTCATAGCAGATTCATTGCAGTTATGTGGTTTTCAGACCAATGAAGTCTTTGAGGTTGGACATGAGTTCCAAAGTTTATTGTATCCAGTTTTCAAAGGAAAGGCCATAAGTTATGTATGAGTGTCTGTGTGAGTATATGGTAAGAGTGGAGCGCTGATAGGCTGCAACTGTTGACTGACTGAGTGAAAGTTTCTGCTTTATAATAAGAGTGTAGAGTCACTGATAAAAAACAGGAAGTTTGTGAGACCTTGAAATGATTACCAGTGGTGTTGGATGATTTGTCTCGCACATAAATCAACAGACCATAAATATGCCTCACACTCCGTTCCCAAGTGCTCATTTCAATAAAACTGTACGGTGAGAGAGTACATCATGGTAAAAATCTAATCTTTATTTAAAGTTTTAAGGTTCATTACTCCAAAAGATGGATAAACACAAGAAAAAGCTCGGGTACAATTTAAAGTGTAAGAAGAGATGAGGAGTGATCGAGGATAAGCAAGGTTGCCTGTATCGTAAGGTAGGAGCAAGAAATCAAACATGAACATACAATCAAGATTCATTTTCAGTTATCAGCTTTGTTCAGTAAAAAGTTTAAGGATAAATACACACGAAAACATGTTAACAGTTCATTCCACATTTCTTTTGTTATGCTTAATTCTCTTGTTTTCCATCTTGAAGAGCTGTAAACAGACAAGTCAAATCCATGCCAGTTCAGGGCAACATAATTCTGTGTTAAATAAAACAGAAACAAAAAAAACAGACACACTCACACATTAGGAGTAAATAGTAGCTATTGCACATACAGGAATTTAAGCCATATACTCATATTGGAAATGTTATATCAGAGGGCAGAGTCATTGCTGTCCTCTTTATTTCTTCCCTTTTTTTTGCTCTCTGTTTTTTTTAAGTTTCACTGTGATTACGTCCACCCCCAGAGATTTCAGGACAAACACTGACAACAAGAACTACAACAGTGAGATATTACTTTGGGGAGGCTAGAACAGGGTGAGAGGGAGAGAAGGGACGTTACTTGGGCTGTTAAGGAGATGATGAACTATACATTACCTGCAAAAGAGTTCTCAGTCTTTTCACAGATAGCAGAATAGTAGGGAGGCTGGATGTCATCTGGATTTTCCTCTGGTTGCTGCAAAGTGCACAGAGTTGACGAAGGGTCCAGGGCTTCCTCTGACCCCGGCGCTTCCTCCCGGACAGGCTCAGCTGACTCTGCTTCCTGTTTCCCACACTCGATGTACTGCTGCTCTGCGAAGCATGGCTGGTTGTGAGGCTGTGGGATCAGACAGGGCTCCTTGGCCTCCTCAGGCAGCTCCTCCAAGGAAAAGATGCCGGGGCTCTTGATGCAGCTCTCCCCTGTGGACTGGGCATTGGAGTTTGAAGCTGTCGTCATGGTGTCAAAGCCGTAAGAAGCCAATGAGGTTGCCGAAGGTGGAGTGTTGTCTTCACCTGCACCGCCCTCCTCCACCTCAGCCTCCTCTCCCTCTTCCACAGTGGACAGACAGCGCTGCGCTGGAGGCTGGCTGTCAAAGGTTATGTTACTGACCGCTGGACCCTCCAAGGAATCTTCTAACTGAGCTTCTCCCTCTGTGTCGCTGGCCTCGTCTTCTGTTACTGAGGATGAGGAGGGGTTGGAAGTGGGGGCAGTTGCAGGGCCTCCCAGGACTTCATCAGCTGGCAGGGTTTCTGCCTCTGCCTCTTCCTCTCCCTCCCTGTCTCCTCTCTCCAACTGGATGCCCAAGTCCTGGTAGTCCAGGTCAGGCTGGGAAGAAAGGACTGGGGCTTCCGCATCTTGAGGCTGGAGCTTCCCGTCTTGATTGTAGTCACCAAGTTCCTCGGGTGTGCTTGTCTCACTGCTCAGGGTGCTTGACAGAGACATTCCTGGGGCAGAGAGGGGAGCTGGGTTCAGGGTCTGCATCGGGGCTGGGCTGCACTGATCCAAATACATTTGGGCCTCTAGATTTTGTGGCTCATCTTTGACAGAAGAATGATGAGGAGCTTCTTGGTTTTCAATAACAAAAGGAGCAGAGCCTAGTTCTAGCCAGGTTTGGGTTGGGTTCTGAGTTGGGGTCTCAGAGTCTACTTGCCAGGGGTGTGCCAAGGGACTTGCTGCAGCTGCTCCTTCCAGCTGGGGGATTTGCACAAGAACTTGCTGTGGCTGAAGAGGTTCTGCCCAGGGATCAGCAAAGGGGTTTGGTTGGTCCCACTGAGCAGCTGGGGCAGAGGGCAGCAGAGGAGGGGGAGGTGGCGGTTGGGCAACCCTGTTCAAGTTGTCAAGCCTTTCATCCTCAGCAAAGTCATCCTCATCTGCATTCCCATAACTTTCCAGCCCACTCTCTGTCACCCCCTCACTTGCCATCTCCACATCTTCATCCTCCTCCTCATCATCCACATCATTGTCATGCCTGAGCCTCTGTGGTTCATCTGTCCGCTCCGAGCCCACATCCATGTCACACACCCGATCATCGTCATCTTCGTCATCCTCATCCTCATCGAAGTCATTAGCTGGTATGTCGGGAACTTTCTCAAAGTCGGGGGAACCTGCTGAAGCTCCTTCCATGTCAATGGCTCCTTTGAGACTGCCATCTCCCAGATCATCCATGCTCTCTGTGCCCTCCAGGACCCCAGGGGCACTCAATTCAGACGCACCCTGCTGGCTGCCGCTTACATCCTCAGAGTCCAGCTCAGAGAGCAAGGTGCCACTGGCTCGCCAAGCAGACCCCCCCACTAGTCCAGCTGACCCAGGACGGGACTCTTCTGTGGGCTGTGTGGTCCCACTCATTTCAGACACAGAAACCAGCTGGCTTCCCTCCCTCTCCTCTTCATCCTCCTCCTCATTTAGATTGGTGGGAGGAACTATCTGAGGGATGGCATTTGATGCTGCTGTTGGGAGGGCTTTAGATGTGGAGAGGGTTTGGTTTGTTAGCAAGTAAACAGGCTCTTCAAATGGCTGTGGGGGGGGGGCCACAGGTGGTAATGTAGGTTCAGCTGGGGCAGGGATCTGCTGCTGTGTTGTTAGTAAGAAAGCACTGCTTTCTGGCTGTTCTTGGGGTGGAAATGTTTGCGGTAAGGCTGTCCCGACAGGACTTTGTGGAGGAGAGGGAGCAGCTGCATGGCTTTGTGCAGTTTCTTGAGGTACCACCTCTGGTAGGGTATCCTGTGCCAAGACTGGGGGAGGGACCTCCTCTGGTGCAGAGGCAACAAGGAATGATCCCTGTGGTATGGCCACTGTAGCCTCTGCTTGTGTTTCTGCGAGAATAGTCGCTGCTGTGGCAGTTGCTACCGCTGCAGCAGCAGCACTCTGTGCTTCTACAGCAGGTGTGGTAGTATTTGAAACCCCTGTCTTCTTGACAGCAGTGAAAGGTGGGACAGCCTGAGTGGGTTTGGTTCCACGTTTTGCCTGAGAGGTGCTGCCATTTGCAGGTTTGTTGGCTGGAGAGGCAGGTGGGGTTCGGCCAAGGGGTGGTTTGTTAAGGGCAGGGAACCGAACAGCAGCTACAGGTTTCTTTGTGGGAGATTTTGCAGGCTGTTGAGTTTTGGACTGTGGCACCTTGAGGTCTGTTGCCTTTGTTGTTGAAGACCATTTGGAGGCAGAGTTGAGCTTTACGGTGGCCACTGGTTTCGAGGTTTCAGGTTTTTTGGTAGCAGCTGGTGTTGTAGCTGTTGTAGGTTTCTTAGCCACTGTAGCAGAAGGTGGTCGACTAACATCTGATGAAAAGAGAGAAACGACATTTCAAATTTTCCAATAACAAAAACAAACATTTTATGAATCAGTCAATGTCAGCTGAGCATCTTTGTCATATTTCAGCTTGGATTGTCAATTAGGAATACTTATATCACAGCCACACTTTAACCATTTGTGTTTCTAGTCAACAGTCCAATGTAGTGAATATAACATCATGGATTTCTAACCTTTCTTAGCAGCAGCAGTTTTGGGAGGCTGTGTTGCTGTGGTCCTGCCAGTAGAGGGTGCTACGGTAAATCTAGAAGCAGTGGTTTTGGCAGTTGTAGTGGTGGAGGGCTTGGTTGTAGCTGATGTGGGCCTAGATGTGCTGGATGCGGGTCGAGCTGTTGAGGGACCTGTAGCAGGCCTGGAGGCAGAAAAAGAAGGACATGTTAAAGTGGCAAACAAACATGTGATACCTAAAAAAAAATTAAACAAAAACAAACGCAGCTTAATTTTTTTTGGGCAAAGGTCCTAGCATGAAATGTGATGCTGCACCTCTACATGCATTTACAAGCTTAAATAAATGACCTATCCTAATGTAAACCACAGAAGTAATTTTAAAATGGGAACCCATTAACGCAGCTCCATCCATCTTTTGCCACATTAATGCCTCCTTCCTTCTCCACTCCCTACCAGATGCAAGGGCAGGATCTAATGAGAAGGAGGGGGAGAAAAGAAAGATGGAAGGAGAATGGAACATGGGGAAGAATCACAAAGAAAAGAGGTAATGCAGAGGCAGAGGAGATGAGAACCTGAGGCAATGAAAAGTGACAGGAGCAGAAAGAGAGAGTTGCCATGGTGAGGGTAAGGATTGTAAAAATGAATGGAAAGCAGAAAAAAGAAAAAAGATGACAGAGAACAACAACAAAGAAATGAAGAGAGAAAGACTGACAAAGAGAAGAGCCGGTAAAAGAACACAATTAAAGAGGAGGAAAGGGAGATAATAGCTGACATCACCTACAGCAGGTAGGGGAGGAGGAAAGAAAAAAGTCTTAAAATCAATCCTGTATTACGCTCCTGATCTACTGCTCAGTTTGGAAGTTCTAATGTGACACTGCAGGAATCCATGTCATGATATTTCTGAAGGAGTTCTTGAGTAAGATGAGCTTAATATTACTGGCAAATCCCTGTATCTTTGTCTCCTACCCCAAATTAACTTGACTGGCACGGCCAAATCTAAGACCTTCACCTGACCCGGTGCTTTATTTTTGCTCTATTTCATTCAATACTGGCTGTTCACATGGCTAATGTAAGCATTTGCTACACTCTGTCTCTTAGCCTTTCCCCACAGGACACTGTGATTCTGAATCTACTTGTTACACAAGATACACATGGATTCAGATGAGAGAGAAAATACTTAGAAAACTACATTTGACAACAACCAAACCCATCCAAGCCCAAAACGTTATGCAACAAAATGGCCTGAGCCCGGAACTTGATACTTTTGCCGTAGCCCATCAGGTTCAGGTTGGGTTGGGGATGGGCATTATGAAACAGAAATAAAATCTTAATTCATTTCAATCATGCGGCCGACTCATGTTTTTAACCTAAACTGCAATCATTATCAATATTCAAAAAGTACAAGGCATCTTATGTAACCAAACCAGCTATCATCTACATTACTTTTTAACTAAAAGTAACATTTTTGTGCACAATTTCATAAATTGATTTTCACAATGTAGTCATTTTACACAGTTTGTGCAAGAACGCAGAAATTTGAATTGATCTGTTGTATCAACCGGGCCCAGGTTGGGTCGGAGAAGTCTAGTTCGAATCCCAATCTCATGGCAGCAGTGCTGGTAGTGATAGTATAACTATTACAGCGTCATTTGACGTAAAATCTATTGGTACCTGATTGAAAAGTGTTTGGATGTGTGGCCACGTTTTCTCTTCGGACATTATATAATTCTTCCTGATATCTTGTTCCTGCTTTATCATGTGCCCATGTGAGAAACCTAAAATGATGCAACAATGTCTACACTGGAGGAACAGTGCAATCAAATAGATTTTCCTGCCAAATTTGAACTTCTGGCACATAAAGTACAATGGTGTATAGAGGGCAATGGAGGTTGTCAACCTTTTCAATTAATAACTTATTTCTTTGACGTTTTAAGCTACACAGCACTTATGTTACAGAGGTAATACGAAATTGTAATGTTATTCATTCAGTTATGTATTTCAGGGCCTCACTGAAGGCCCAATAGGCATATCTTATTCTAAAACAGAACTACTCTGAACAGTTAAACTGAAACAAGCCGTTAACTGTTGCCATGTGCCAACACCCTGTTATAGTATTAAATTTGACAATCAGAGAAGAGACTTGTATTGTGGTGAGTGAAATGTGAAGTGACCTCTCTACATCAGACTTGCAGTGCAGTGATATAAGAAGCAGTAACCTACATAAAAACCTGAATGTTGCTTATTCTGTGCTACACTGGGCTCTGAAATCTCCACACAATGCTTTTGCCTTGTCATGCCCCAAGAATTTGACGTAGTCTGTATTGCAATGCACTGCTGCACTGGCTAACCTACAAACAAGTTCAATCGGTTAAATGAGCAAGTCTTCAGCTGCAGGCAGTAATAGTCCTCATTTCCACACTTGATCCCTGGTGTTCAAAAACAATGCAAAACCTAAGCAATGTAAATCATTTGTATGACATCTGTTTCCCATTAAACTGATCGACTTTCAAAAGAACAAGAGCTGCTTTATCAAACGTAATTGTCTTAAGGACCTGCATGACTCCACCACCAATTACAATTATCTCCATTATGTCTTCTTTTGGTTCTCGGTCTGTTGATATGGTCGATGATGTACACATGAACTGAAAAACACACACAGACTTTGATGGCCTGCATTGGAGTGGCATGCCTGCACACAGATGCCGCTCCTACATTTAAAAAAAAAAAAAAAAGCCATTACAATGACCATTTGTTTACGAGATCACACAGCCACCGCACAGACATGGACTCGTAGCTATGGGAGAGTGTAATTGGCTGTCATCAGAAGATCTGGGTTGTAATGTGAAGTGCAGCTAATTAAGGTCGTTATTCACATCTAATCCTGTATGTAAGCAAAATCTGAACCGACATTACCACTCAATTATAGGAATCAAGGCGGATAACACTGAATGAGTGGCTTCCTCTAAAAGGAGAGGGAGAAATGAAGTGAAGAGTTAAGCGTTGGGATAAAGAAGGTAAGGGGAGGTCAGAGCGACAATATAATGTCAAACAACCCCAACCCCTCCCTTCATTATTTTACGATGAGTCATAACTCAAAGGTTTGATCCAGTGGGACGGCAAAGAGGAATAGACAGACCCACTAATGCCTATACTCCACACACTGCCTGTGGGTGGTGGCTGGTGGTTCTGTTGTTGGTGTATTAGTATGGATTACATTTCCTGCCAAGAGAGCGTTGAAATCAATACAAATCACAGTCCAAAGAGGATGAGAGGCAGTACACAGCCATCTATAGGATTTTAATCCCCAAACACAATGTCTTCTTAAGGGCAAAGGTCAGCACAGAGACACTGTTACACTTTATGTGCTCTCTTTGTTTTATAAGTCAATATTCACAAATGTTTACAAGAGATGCAAAACAACACACCCATGGCATTAACACACCGAGCAGCTGAGACATCTGTTTGGCCAAAAATGAAAGTATAAACATGAGCCAGGGGAGTTTTGTTGAAGCCACGCCTTATCTATCCATTCATCCATGACTCTCTTTTTCCCCTCTTGTTCCTTCTAAAAACACAGCCGGCATACCCACGCTTGTGGATTAAATTATTCTGTTTTAATCAAGCCAAAGTGAAGGAGAAGACTTGGCCAGGATGTACACTTTATCCGTGTTAGAGTAAGCTCATCCTAAAAATAAAATGCAGTTCAAGTATACATCCTTCTGTTCTCGCACTCTCTCCCCTCAAACTTCAAGAGCCTCCTCTGAGACAACAAATGGAAATAAAGAACCCTAACAACACCTTGTTTGGCTTGTAGACTGTCCAAAACCAGCTGCTTTACTCCTTCCTGAGAGCAGCACACATTCCTAAGGCTTGTGTGGGCCTACAGTTATCTCCTTGACAGTAAAGAATGGAGGCCTGAATCAGCTCAGTGGAGAGTTTAGATGAAGTGTTGCAGCCTAGCAATAGCAGGGCAGACACCGTTGGCTCTTATGAGGCCCTAGGCACCCATTGTCACTTTGATAGATGCAATGGGTCTTTTCTGTTAGGACAGTTATCTTGCTCCCTGCCAAGATTGTCCGGGAGAAGTGCGACAGTTTAATCTCCAACAGAACAACGTGGAAGAAATCAGTAGATGAGACAGGGAGAGAAACAAACAAAATGAGAGGAAAAGAGTGAAGAAAGTGTGTTGTACATAGCCAAGCCATTCTTGAATCTGGTGAAATTTCAAAAAGTAGTATGCTCCTGCCATTCTGCCCAATTCCAATTCTGACTCTTGGAATATCAATCATCTTACAGATTGCTCAGCAACATGAAGCATAATCACTGTCCTTCTCGTGTTACTTCACTCTTAATTTTCCAGTCTCTGTATGCAACTAAATGATGAATGAGTTAGAACGCTAGATGGAGGTTGGGCTGTAAGGAGGACTTGAGGAGATCCTGGCCAAATGCCCAGCAATGTACATGCACAGACGGCAGAAAAGAAGGATGAGGGGGAAGAGAAGGGAGATTGAAAAGGGGGGTTGGGGGGTTGGACAAAGACTGATTGCTCAGTCAGTGCAAGGACACCATAACCCATCATTGGAGGAGAGCAGAGCAAAGCAGGTGCCAGATTTTACAACATTTAGCTTTGGCTCTAGTTATCAAGGGTTCTCATCGACCACTGGGACAGAGACATCCTCCTGTCATGCAGATGAATTGTACATGCTCACATGTGTCTTAGTTACATACTGTAACTAAGACACACAGAAATGTCAACATGCAGCTGGAACAGGTCTGCTTCATAACTGTGTGCTAGAACAGAGCTGGCATTTTCTTGCCTTTTCTATCATATCTTGTCAAATCTTATTCTTGCCTTCCCTAAGCACACATCCTATTTCCAGGAGCTCATAGTCTAACACATCAACAAATCTCATGTGCCCTTCTCGAATGAGGTTCTGGTGAAATGATCATTTTTTCAAAAACCAATATGCCTTCATTCCGCCCTTTGGACCAATAACATTAATACTTCATGTGAGGGGCTGGTCTTTCCATTGGACATGATCAGTGTGTGCTTATACAACAACATGCTTGTTGTGCATGTTGGCCTTACAATAGGCCTTATTGTCTATTCTGTCCACATGAAAAAGATTTACCTGCAGATACCTGACTTGAAAATGTTAATGTGGGTTTCTGTGCAAAAGGTTTGAGTTGCCATTACTGCTGTTGTCTGAGCAACATGAGAAACAATATGGCATAGCTGGAATTACAAAGAATTGGCTGCAAAATTACAAGGAAGTATAGATAGACCTGTTGTGTTGCAACTAAATAATCTCATTGGGTAGTTTTTACCCAGTAAATTAGTTTAATTTAATGGGTAACACCATTAAATTCTGTTGCATGTGATGCTATGGAAGGTTAGTGCTATTGGGTTAAGTGTCATGACTAATGCAAGTCACCGCTTGAGCTGAGAGAGGGTCTGTTTGTGTTAGTGCCCGACTCTGCCAGAGAGCCAGCATGAACACCAGTGCTGACTGAAATGCACACCACTGCCATGGTTGCTACACAAAGGATTTGACACACCACTGAATATGCCATCTCACACACACACACACACACACACACACACACACACACACACACACACACACACACACACACACACACACACAAAATGCAACATGCATCGTCTGTCACAAAGGCAGACACCTGCTGCTGTTCTCCTGTTGTGCTCCCTGTCTCAAGCTGAGAGGTGAGTGCCTTATGTCACATCCTGGGGAACAGGCCAGGGAACAGTCACACAAGGATGATGTGCTTCTGTAATCAGACTCCTACACTTCAAATGCCTCATTTGATTAATTCAGAAGATGAGCTTCTCTGTAAATGCACCCTGACACAGAGGACATTAATAGCAACCTACCCTAACCTCTACAATTCCACAGTCCGCATGGTGCCACATTGTTAAATACTACATAAATGTGTCCATGGTCATTCTTGTTAAATCCAACAGACAATCCTTGACACTGTCAAGAAGATTTTGATAGCTGTCTAAGTGCTGAATTGATTAATGTTTTTATGTCATTTATCAAGCAAAAACTACAACTATTCTCAAGTTCCAGCTTCTCCAGTGCATGTATTTGCTGCTTTTATCTGTTTTGTATCACTGTAAATTGAATATCCGAGGTTGTTGGACTGCTGGTTGAACAAACTCTTTTGAAAGACCTTTGAGTCAAGAGAGAGTCTCCTGGCCTCAAAGGTCTTTAAAAATAGAAAAAACAAAAAAACAAAAAACACTACATTCGCTTCATTTAAACAAATGACTATCACATTAAGTTCAAAACTTGTATTTACAAAATTGTATAAACGTTTGAAGAAAAATGTTTTTTAGCTATAGCTTTGGCCTCCAGCTGATAATTATGTCTGAAAACAGATTATAAATAGCCTGTATCTCACCTGGATATCTTGAATTTCTGTCAAAAGGTCTTAACTAAAAAATGCTTTCTAGTTGAAATGTCAGTAGATGACCAGGTCAACAATGAAACTCTGCAACCGCCAATTGATGATTTGAGGGGAGCACTTTGAGCAACTTTAGTTTAACTAAAGCACCCCCTATCCTGCTACAGGCAACTCACCGACCCAGTATTTGAAGGATTATGAGCCAAGTCAATAGCTCTCTGCCCTGAGGAGGTGGAGCTGGTTGCTGCCATGGGGTCTGTTTGGGACAAAGCTGTAGTTCTTCAGTATAACTGGCTCAGTTAAGGCTCTCTGTCTCACATTATTTCTGCTAACATGACTCACACTTTTGAAGTGAAATTTGACTCAATAACGGCCCAAAGGCCACAATGGCCATCGTTCTCTGCCACTCCCTTTCAGGGCATCAAGATAAACAAACTCAACCTCTCATCCAGTTTGTAAGGGGATTACAAAGTTCAGATCTCAGAGACAGAAAACCAATGAGGAGGAGGCAGAGAGAGAGAGAGAGAGGGGTATTAGTCAAAACTTTGTCAATAATATAAATTGGTTTCCTGCCCACAACTTCATTCAAAATGTTCATACATACAGTGCGATTAGTCCTGTAAATTTTTCAGCACCTGTTGCCTGTTTGTGATAGGCACGCATACCTTGTGGTCTTTGAAACAGCAACACCACCAGCCCTAGTTGTGGTGGAAGTGCTGGGTTTTTGGGCAGTGGACGCCGCTGGTCTGCTGGTAGTAGCTACAAAAAAAAAAAAAAAAAAAGGCAGAAGAAGCCAAAGAAGAAATTGCACAGAAGATAGAAAAAGAAAAATATGTTGTCAGCTTGTCAAAGAGCAAAAAACTGACATGAAATGCTTTCAAACACTACATCAAGCAAGAGAAATTTAATCATATTTAATTTTACTTATCTCACTCAGACTCACTTGTGGTTTTGGGTCTTGCTACATTAACAGTGTCAGCCACCGGTCTCTTCTTAGGAGTGCCATTCACTGTTGTTGGTTTGGTACCATTTGTTACTGTGGCAGCAGCAACAGACGTAGTCCTGGTAGGTCCAACAGGCTTCTTGTCAGGCACTCTAGTTTGGTTCTTGACTGTGGTGGAAACTGCTGCTACGCCCAATGGTCTTTTAGGTACAGCTCCCGCTGCTGATGCTTTTGCTGCAGTTGTTGCCGTTTTCTTGACTGCAGCTGCAGAAACATTGTTAGAAGATTTGACATCATTCACCATGCGGTGCGAGGCAGTACCTGGCCGTGAGTTGGATCCAGAAGCCCCTGCAGATTTGGCTGTGGGCTGTGTTTTAGTTGCAACAGCTTTTGGTTTGACTTTGCGGTCTGCTGCCACTGGCTTGCCATTGGCCTTTGGAGCAGCCCTGCGCGCTGTATCATTTGAAGCTTCCTCTGGCTGAGATGATGCTTGCTCCGTTATGTTGTCCTGCGATGAAGAGGGCTCTGCTACTGCTGCAGCTTCAGTGGGCTCTGTTGTTTCCATGGCAACCCCATCCGTTTTCATCCCCTCCTCCTAAGGTGTAGACACTGATGTTGCTGCTGTTAAGTAGGGTCCAGCGGCTCACAGTCTCGAATGGCCAGTTCTTCTCACACTTTACTGTCCTGTAGATGAAAAGCAGAACAAGAATTATTCTCCAGGCTCTTAAATCCAGAATTGAACCATGTTGCACTGCTCATGAAGTCTTATGATAAACATTTCACAGTTAGCAAAAGGAAATGCCATTTATGGTAAGGGGCCTCAGTGGAATTTGGGGGAGTCTGAAAAACAGGAAGTGAGCAGTGTGAGATGCCAAAAATCTTTTCTCTAAACCAGTCATTCTCCTCCACATTCATCTAACACAAAACTGACAATAATGCACCATAATGCATGAGGCAGCAAAATTAACTTAAGAAATCGCTATAAAAATACCACTATAAAAGGAGCACTGGAATTTTTTAAACTGCACATTTTATGGGGCAGAGAAACCAAAAACTGATGACTTGTAAATGTGCTCCAAATGGCTTCCAGCATCTTGAAGCTGAAAGGGAAAAAGCTGTGGTTTGGACCGCTGAAAGCCAAGAGAGGCTTCTCAAACTCCCGCCATGACACACAGTCCACAGACGAGGAGAGGGGGAGGTGGACATCAAGCATGAAATGGTCCATTTGTTGGCCACTGTCTTACTCTATGTTGGGCAGATGCAGATGGTAATCATCAAATCACCCAGTGATTTCTTAAAAGAGATCTGTGTGCTGGGAAATTCCTTAAATGACAGCACTAGTGGAAAATCCGAAATTAACGTAGAGTATAAGAGGCTGCATTGAAGTTAAAGCAAAAAAGGAAAGCCAAAGGTGATATGTGGATCATGTGTATGAATCATATATAGGTCTTGCACTCATTAACCTCAGTCAATTTTTCTCTTGCTCTGACTGGACAGAGCTCTTACCAGATCCGTTAAAGGTTTATTCTCCCTCCCCTCAATCATCCTCTCCACCCACACTCCCCATTCCTCTGCCCCTCTGACCACAGCAGCTTCTACCCACCCCCTCCCAATTACTCCTCTCTTTTTTCCTATAGCCGCTCGTTCCTCTCTACTTCTTGGTCACATACCTCCCTCCTCCCAGTGCTAATAGATCTGCTTCCAGTAAATTGCTACATGGATTGTCTAGCCAGTAGAAGCTCTGTATGGCCCAGGAAACAAGCCATGCAAGAGATGGATATAAGAGGACTTAAACATTTTTTTTTTTTTTTTTTTTTTAAGTAAGCAAAAGCAATGTAACAAAACAAAAGCTTTAAAAAAAGGGAGAGAAAATGAGATTAATAAAAAGCTAAATGAACACAAGGAATAGTACACAAACCGATGTTTACAGCTTGGAATTACAACAAGGTGAGAAAAGCCAGAGTAATAATAAGAATGAACATATCATGACAGCAAATCAGAAGGAGAGTGGGCTCTGCTCTTAAGCACAAACTAATAAGGTCATGGCTATGGACGTTGTATGATATAAAAGCCATTAAGCCGTATAACTAAAAACATCTTAGAAAAACAACAAGTTCCAATGAGCATAATTTTCCACACACACACACACACACACACACACACACACACACACACACACACACACACACACACACACACACACACACACACTTGCTGACTGCATTTATAAAGCCACACAGTATAGAACAAAAATCAAGGACTACTAGAACCTAGTTTTGCCTTTACAATGATGTATGCAGTTATTTGAAGCATCTGTATTCATCTCTACCTGACATACATTTCTGGATTAATTCCTCCCGAGAAGCAGCACGCATTCTTAGTCCTAAATTCAGGATTTGTTTGCTCACCAGTTACACATTAACATCTGAGATAATGTGATACTGAGGCACTTTTCTCCCAGAGCCCAAAATTCTGTTACTTTTGCACTTATGTTTAAAAGGTAAAAAGAACTGTAAGTCTTTAGTCTTTGGCATCAATGCACTGGGGGTTAGCTGAGCTAAAAAACAAAGATTCCTCAATGGAATGGAAAAATGCATAAATGGACCATTGACCGTGGGCCAATTCTGGAATAACTTGTTTGGCCAGTTTAGTAATGATAATCACTGAATACACAACTTCACACCTCCCCAGGGACTCCACACAAACACCCACACCTGTACATACAGCCAGTGAAACCCCATAGTCTCATGTAGAAAATAACTAGGTCCTACCCTTCGGTTCAGCCATGGAAAAGTTAAGTTGAATTTGAAATCAGTGTTTGCCTTTAAATTGAGCTTTAACTCCTGCTGAATTTGCCGTATTTCTTTGTTCTCCTCTGGTCCTAGGGTTACAAATCTCACAGAGAAAGGAGATCGAGTAGTGAAGAGTAACCTTACAACACAATGTTTTGATTGTCTGTTCTTTTGGAAAATATCAAGTCTCAAATGAGGGTAAATTAGCTAATGTGCAGAGCCCATGGGACAGTGCTGTGCAGCTCAAATCCACTATCATCACTCCATTTATATGGACTGGGAAGTTTATGAAGCTATTAGCAATCTCAGCAATACAACTTAGATCTAATTTTTAAAAAAATCAAGTACAAATCTGTCTCTTTTCATATCACTTTGGTAGAAACTGTCAAAGCAGAAACCCACCTAGAAAAGCTAGCTAGGTGGCTCCTGACAAGTCCTCCTGGATTTTAATCCTGCTTGCTCTTTGAGGAAAATTGTTGGATCTTGTCAATAAACCCCACCCAGTTTATTCAGACAGGAGAGAGCTGCTCCAAACACAAAGAGCAGCGAGCCACGGAGTTCGACTGGCACTGTGACGTGCATGGCATGGCATAGTTTTGCCAGTCCAGCTACTAATGCCAGGGGCTTAGCAGATAGCAGCGTGAAATCACATTCCTCATGTGGTGACCCCTTTCTGGGCAAGTAAAGACATTATCTCTGACCAGATGAAAACTATGTGACGCAACACAGAGAGGAGCATCCACACATGTGGACAGCATCCACACATGCACGCTGGAGTAAGTGATGTTTCACTAAATTAAAGCAATGCTGTTCTGCAGCACTGGTGTCTGTTTTCATAACCATCAGAAAATGTCATAATTGACACCAATACCAGACTCAATTTGGGGATTCTTCAAGCTGTTTTCACCTAGCTGGGGACATGCTTAGTCAGATTTACAGATTTTATGTTCCAAAAAATGACTGCACAATAATGCTAGCTTCATTTTTAAAATGGTCTGTTTGGTCAAGATATACCGCCTCATGCATTTTGATGAAATACAAAGAAAAACCCCTGTTTTCATTCTCTCAATCCACATTTGCATAACAAATCAAAGTTCACTGAAGATTTAAAGCCATATTCAAGATGCAGCATGCCTTCTTTCTCGTGAGCTCCACATAGTTAAAATCACAATTAGCTCTATACCCATGGTGACAATTACAATGTGTTAATGATTAAAAAACAAGGCTGAAATGTCTGAAAAAGCTGCAGCAATATATGTTTAGACAAAGCAGGAGAAGAGTGTGTGTTTATAAATTCAGCCATCACTTTGTAAGATTGTTAGAGGGAGTCTGTCTAGACGGAGACAGAACTCAGTGGCCCCAGTGGTATTTACATTCCACTTCTTCTAATAAAAGAAATATGGCCCAACGCGTCATTAAATCTTACTCCTTGCGTGTCTTGAGGCAGTTTAATTACATCTGTCGTGCCCCATCTCTAAGTCTGTTGCTCTACACGTCCAGACATTAGTATGGGTGCCTGACAAAATGGGTCACATCTAATACTGTGTCTAATACAAGCAGAGAGGGATTTAGCTGTGTTGAGAGCATGGCAGGGGTTTGGAATGCATTGTGTAGACTGCTGGAGGTGGTGGTGGCAGGGGGGGCTGTTGATACTGATGCTGAGGCTTAATGTCATCTGCAAATCAACCCCAGACTACTGTCACAATGCTGCAACTATAAAAAGAGCAAAAAGACAATACATATTAGCAGTGTAACAGATTGATGGTGTGCCTAACATGCAGATGAATACAAATGGATACCAGTGAAGGAAAATTAGGAACACATTTTAGCCGTTCAAGATCTAATTTGCCTTTTTGTATCAGAGTCAAAATGTTTAGTCGATCAGCAGAAAAATTATTGGCAACCATTTTGATAATTGATTTAGTTATTCAAGTAATTCAAGTCATTTTAAACAAAACAATCTTGCATTCCAGGTGCTCAATTGTGACAATTTCCTGCTTTTCTTTGCCAGATGTGAGATTAAAATTAATATTTTATGGTTTTGGACTGCTGGTTGGAAAAAGATGTCACTTTGGGGTCTGGTCTATAAAATGTCAGAAAACTAACAAAAAAATCCCCATTGTGATTTTGTAAACAGGTTATCAAGTTAATCCAAAAAAACAAAAGTAAATAAATTAGTCGGAATAAATTGACAGTGAAAATATTTAGTTGCAGCCCTAGTTTAGACATGAAACTAGTTACTTCATTTGCCTGATGCTGACCATCTACTTTAAGCTTCATGTCAATGCTGCATCTGCTCCAAGATGATTAATGGCAGAAGGTGAATGCCAAAAGCATCAGTGGTATCAAGAGCACATCCGACCCATCCACATTCCAGCTCTACTGACTTCCCCAAGACTCTTCATGGCTACACAGAGACAGCTGGTGTGTGTGTGTGTGTGTGTGTGTGTGTGTGTGTGTCTGTGAGTGTGAGTGTGAGAGAGAGACAGAGACTGAGTAGGAAGTGGTCAGAGCGTCAAAGGGTCAGAGCGGGGCTAGTGAAGGTGTGTGCAATGTGTGAACATGTATTAGATAGAGCAGTGTGTGGAGAGTGTGCCTGAGCAAAGAATGTGTAGGATAAAAAGTTTGCATGATGTGAAAATGTCATTTGCACATATTTACACATATGCAGGCCAAAAAAAGAAAAGAAAAAAAAAGAAAAATGGAATTTAGTGGGTGCCACTTCCTGCATTCTTTCAATTCCACAGGCACACTTGATCCATCTCTACATTTTTACTAGAGCCGCAACTTTAGAGATTTAAAACAAACTAACCTTGTGAACCTGACCTACCCTACAGGTCTGGGAGTGTTTGACAGACGATGTTGGCAGAGAGGAGTATGATGGTGTTGACAAATGAGATTTGAAGCCCCTCTGCCTGTTTGTTCATTAACTTTCCCCTGGTGTGTGTCACAGGGAGATGCATGTACACAGGAAGAAACACAGGCAGTATTCAGTCTGAGTGTGGACATTTGTTTGTGCGTGTGCTTGCAACTGCCAGAAAGGACTGGAAAGGTTGAGGCCAGTGATATACTTGCTTTTAACAATGCGTTTGCATGTGCATGATGGCTGCCTCATGTATCCTGCGTCCATGTGGAGCCTCGTTTGTGCACAACCTCAGAAATTAACTCTATGCATATGTAGAGGGTGTAGGGGCAGAAAAGGGGATTGACAGGGTGGGCATGTCAGTACCGACAGCGGAAAGTTTTAAAGACATGCTAATAGACCAAGTCCGCAATTACCCACATATGTACAATCGGTCATTGCTGCCACACAGTGACAAACAACAGTGACCACCTCCAGTGCCGCCATGTTTTTTGTTTACATCATGCAAATCTGTTAGTTCTATACGTCTGAGCACACTGGTGTGCCCTCTAGAGGTATCCTCCAGTAACACGCGTACTGCGTAGGCAAATATGTGAACAATTACGTTCTCGATGCAGCTGGTTGTCTTTGGATTAGTGGTTAAAAAGAAACTTATATCTCCAGCGTAAGACAAAGAGGGTAGTAGGTTCATGCAGCTGAATGAAGAGCAAAACAAGAGTCAATAACTGTGTTTGGGAAAAGGGGGTTTCCTAAGCTCGAGCTCATGCTTCAGTGTCAGAGAAACAGAGCAGATGCAGGAAACTTCTCAATTTCACTCCAATCCCTGTCTGCTACTACTACAACCACTAGAAAAACTTTCAGAATTTACAGAACCAGTCTTCAATAACCGATGAAGCATCTGAAAGCCAATTCATGTTAAAAGTTAGTAGGTAAATTAACTCAAAGAATCTGGGACACTGTACGTGTAATGGCCTACTGCTCAATCTGACCATACAAGGTAGTAGTACTGTTTCTGCAGTATCACCAAGTGAGTGTTTAGTTCTCTCTCTCTCACACACACACACACACACACACACACACACACACACACACACACACACACACACACACACACACACACACACACAGTGACAGAGTAGGAGAGAGAAGGAAGAGGAATTCCATCCGCTTTAGAGCATGTGGGTGAATAGTTGCCTCCATCTCTGCACATGAAGAGTCTCTGCAGCTCTCTTACTCTGATGAACAAACACAGTACATCACAAGTCATTGGGGGGTATTTCACAAACAAAAGAATAAAGAGGAAGGGAAATTTATCAATAAAATTTCCCTCTTGATTAAGTTTGACTTTGTACTCTGGTTTAGTTAAGTGTCGCAAACTAACGTGATTTCTAGAGTTAAGATTAATAAAGTCAGACTTGTGTTGTACAATGGAGGCACAAGCTAAGGAGAAGAATGCACCATTAAAAAAGGAGAAAACACTAAAAACAAGAATACGCTATGCTCTCCATGGCCAAAGAAAGATGATAATGTAGTTTTATGAAGCTATGATAACCAAAAAAGGCATTGTCACACATTAGCAATCCCAGAAATTTAACTTGGCAACTTGTCCAGAAAATTCATTGGACATCTGTACCAAAGTTAGACCTACAGTTATCCGATCACACTGATTTTAAAATCTCCACTCAACTTTTCCCTGCCACTTTATATTGGTGTTTATTTATATTTTCTTAAACGAGAAAAAAGGCTAGACGAGGGATAAAACCTTTTTTCCTCCATCGTTAAGACTTGACATATAATACACGGGTCAAACTGATAATAAAGGATTAAGTGAACAGATAGTGAGCAAGATAAGTCCAGCATTTGCTGAAAGCACACTTTGTGAAACAACCGCCTGCACTCCAGTAAAATGATCCAACATAATCTGATCTTTAAAATGATAAACATCAGGTCAGTGAAGGATGATGTAGCTTGTCAGTTGCTATCACTGTCTGTGCAACACAGTTATTGGATTATTGACTTTTGGCACAATGTCGAGTTTGCTATGAAGAGCACAGACATGTTCAAATGGAAATTCCTTGTATCTATGAAAAATGTCTGGCATAGGTTAACTTGAAGTACTAAGAGAAAGTCAACTGAACCTGCTGTTTGGTATGGACGATATTTTAGTACTCATCTGAGAGGATTCCTCAGTTCAGAATGGATTTCTTGTTCTGACTGAGTACTGCCCCTGCTGTCATGTAGCATTGTCAGATGGTGTGGTCTCTTTTAAAAAAAGTTTTTTTTGTTTTGTTTTTAAATAAGATAAAACAATGCACATATTTAAGCCGTCTATACCTTTTTAGACATGGCCAAGGTAAGCAGAGTGGAGACAACTGTTTACATTACAACACCCACTCATCACTAGTTGCATTCCTCAGCAGGCCGCCAAACAGACAAGAAACAGACGTAAAACAGCCCCATTTCTTTTGGGACATATTGAGGGCATTCTTTCTCAGCAATTTCTCACCAAAACAAAACCAAAGAAACACATACTGTGTGTGAACACTCCCTCAATCTAGTAGAGGTCACTCAACAGCTCCATGTTCCTGATGGAGCGACAGCAAGAACTCCTGCCGAGTCTGGCTCCTTAGAGCATCTTTGTCAAAGCATGATTTACTGATCTTTTTCCTTAAAACACAAATCAAAACACAAGGAGATCTTTCTGAACTTCATCTGCATAAGAAATAACACATCATCACTCCCTTGCCTATGCCTCCATTTTGAACCTGTGAACCCTCAGTTGTTAGAGATATGGGAGGGGTACCCATCTGCCAAGGAATTAAAATGAAACAAAGTTAAATATTATTTATAAGAACAACCACTGGCCAAAACACATGGCAAAATGTAAAGATGTGAACAAGAAAATTCTTGGTGTGCTAAAAAATAAAAACAACTGAAACAGACAACTATATAAGTGTTTTTACATTGATGTGTGGTGGATCATTTGCTTTTGTTCTGATGCAACAGGAGTGATGTGTGTAAGCTGCATGATGACAAAGAAAAGGAAGCACTCCAACATTATCTGTTTCCAACCTCTGTTGTCAACATCCTGTATAGTGGATAATGCAATCATGCAGTCTAAAAACATACAAACATCACCAAAAGCCACAGCACCGCTTAACACTTTCAAAATCCAGTCTGATGAACTACATCATGGAGGGGAGGGGCTATGGTTGGGTAGGAAAGCTGTTTATTCATGCTGGCATACCTTCCTGGAAACCACTTTGTTAAATTGTGAAAAAAAGGAACATTTTACAAACTCACAATGATGTCAATATTGTTCATTTTAGAAAAAAACCCACCTGGAGCTGCTATGGGTGACAGAACCAGAAAAATATATTGGCACAAGGACAGGAAAGTATAAAAGCCAAGAAAACAGATGGATCCTTAAGATGCATCAGATGCATAGCTTTCTGAAGAGGTTCTATTGTTTGTGTTTTTTCTTTTGCTCAAACATCAGGTCTTGGCCACCACTGAAGCTGTCGATTGGCCCCTACTCCTGCCAGTCTCTGTGAATGAGGCAGGGCTGCCTACAGAGCCCCCCCCCACAAAGAACCTCATTGATCCTCACTGATCTTGCAGCTCGGTTAGCTTCTCCTCATCTGTCCATATAACCAGCCCTACATCCGGACCCACCAGCCTGCCATTGTGGTGGGCTTTCTCCCAGTGGCCAGTCCAACTATGAGACACAGTCTGTTGTCAACGTGAGTGTGAGAATGAGAGTGAGAGTGAGTGAGAGGAGCAAGGAGGGAAAACAATGCATGTCATATTGATTTGCCTAGTGTAGCTAACATTAGCAGTGTTAGTACCAGCAGCCTACTATCCTTGCAGTAGTCCACATGCCTATGCTGAATGTAGTTACGCATTGCTCTGGTCAAGTGGTTATATGCCAGTTTATTCTGACATAACCTACATACAACCTTATTTTCATTTTCTATATCCAAATACTGCCAAACTGCGCTGGGTTTACGAAATGTCTTCTGTCCCACTTTCCACCTTGCTTGTTTACAACATCCGGGCACTAGTGTGGGGACTGGCGGGGGGCTGCAATCTGCCTGGGCTGCAGCCCCAGCTTGTGGGGGGAAGCTGTGTAACATCTTGGATGCCACAGTTAACTCGCATTGTACATTAATGAAATATTAATAATTACTTACTGACTAGTATTTCGGGTGCTGACTAGCAAGGGCAGCAACAATTAATCATCTAATCGACTAATCACGCACTTCCGTAGCATTGACAAAAGGCTTGTCCTAAATAAGTTGACTCATCCACAAATGTGCAGTCCCCGCATTACTAAGCAGCAATTTAACCAAAGAGAAACCTAGGACAAACACGATCTTATCAAGCTGCTAGCCCAACATCAGGAAGTAACTCCAACTTTAACATTTTAAGTAAAGCACAGTCTCCAAAGTCCAAACCATGACATGGTTATGTACTTTAAAGTCAAACTCCGCTCTGTGTCATAAAGGTTCAACGATTAACCCAGACTGCACCAAGTGTGCCTTAGCAATGTGTAACCCCCCATGTGTATGACATAGCTAAACGGGAGGGATGTAGCTTATAACTATAATAGATTAGTGTAAGTCAAAGCTCCTTAGGAATTGAACAGCATCAAAATATTCAGTTTATGCTGCATACACAGATAAAAACAAAACTGATCAATAAACTGCTGAAAAGAAGTTAGGGATGCTCTATGGGACAACTCCCCTATGAAACACTTTCGGGGGGGGGGGGCATTGGGCTTGACGCAAAGCACGCAGCTTATTCTGATCAATTCCATAGGGGATACTAACATGTGCTAAGTGACTGTAAGCTACTCAATAAGGCCATTAAGAGCAGGTGGTTAAGTGTGGCTACAAGTTAAGTGGACTAAGCCAGTTAGTCTGTAAGGGAGTGGCAGTGAAATAGGGACGGACTCGCGACTAGTGGCAGTGCAGGGGTCTGAAAGGCTGCATGGAAATGGGTTAAAATCTGTGCTAAAACTGGAAGGGTTTTCAGAAAGCACAGGCTAGGCGTTCCGCCATCAGGACGGGTGGTTTCATCACCCATGGAGGAAAGTAGTGAGCGTATAAGTGAGTAAGTATTTGTGTGTATGTAGTCAGAGCTGGTCCAAAATAACAAAAACAACAATAACAATGATCATCTAAAGTGCTTATGTGCTGAACTGCGTTTAACCTTACGGTACTATGAGGGGGAGGGTGGGCAGACAAGCCCTATTGTCTGCACTTTGCACCATGTAACCGCCTCAGCCATGGTGCCGAGGGGAGTGGGGGTGGGTTCTGAGTGGATTAACTGGTGCAGGGACGGAGGAGCAGCTGGCAGGGGTAACTTAACTTAAAAAGACCCCAGGGATATCGAACAGGCCGCAGGGTGATAGAGGGAAGAATGGATGACACCTCTTTCATACAGTAGATGTACATATGACATGGATATACTGTTTGTTTGATGTCAAGTTTAAGCTGTTCACTGAGGTCTGCTAACCTGTCATAGCCAAATCTTTACCCAGCAACTCCATTCAGAGACTCAGGTCTGCAACTAGTCCCATACACATCACTGCTACGTCATAGCATTACAAAATTGCCCATTTTATACTGTAAATACCAAAATGAAGCGTCAGTTTCAGGCAAGACTTGCTTTTTCCTGACTTGCTTGCACACTCTCTCTCTCACTTTTAGATCAGTGAAGTCCGTTAAATGTCGTTTAATTACCAGCAACATTCAATTATCCCTAACGGACCAAACTGTTCGCAAAGGTCAAGTAGTTTCCACCTGTTTAACCATGTATAAAGGGTAGTGCATGACAGAAGTGACAAGAAAGGCTGCAGAAGGAATGCTAAAAAAAAAAAAAAAAAAAAAAAAATTGACGGAAAACGAAGGTAGGGATGAAGTTGTAGAATGAAACCATGGCTATAAAATATATTTAGACCGGGAATAAAGCAGTACAAACCTCATACCTGTTTCTCACCAAGGACCTTTATCCCAAGTTATCTCCTCTTTTTCTGTATTTCCAGTTGCTTTTCACTGTCAGCTATCTAATAAAGGTGGAAAGCGACCGGATAAAACTGTAGGCATGAGAAAAAAACTGAAAAACAACTGAAAATCATTTTATGTTAACATCTTTGGCATTTTCAGCAACTTGAATTCAACATAAAAACAAAAAGAACCAAATTGAGCAATTCTGTCAAGGATGATTGGCTGTAGAGAAGCCAAAGCTGACATCAGTTTTCCCATATTAAAGCCAGCCAGTGGCTACTCTCCTGTGTACCAGCCAACTGGCTATAGACAAGCGAGCAAATAGTCAATATAATGCCAGAGAGCCCGAGGGCCAGATCAGTTACCATGCCTCTGACTGGGCCGGGTGAGCTGAGGCCAGATGGACACTGATCCCACACCTCGCCTGCCTGCCTGCCTCTCTAACAGCCACACCCCTGAACTGTGCAAAATACACACAAACCATTTACCAAACACAGTCTCACACTGTCTCGTGTGCATCAAGAGGCACAAAAAGGAAAATAACAGGATAAGCCCAACCTGCCCAACACAAACAAATGCACACGCTCATAGCGGCTGTGCACTTTGATTCACTGGTTATTGATCCAGGTCTATCTTAAAACAGATCAAAAAGGTACAGCATTGCTTCAGTAGTAACAGCTGCTACGCAAAGCAAATGGGGCCAAGTTAAAAAAATGTCCTCGTCATACAATATACTTATGTCCCCCTCTCCTTTTATACAGCTGCCACACACACACACACACACACACACACACACACACACACACACACACACACACACACAGATTTCCCCATCATTTACATTTATTTTTCTTATTACCTGCAAATGGCACAATATAATGCTGCTATATATACCACTGCAGACACTGTATAAATCATTTATTTTAAACAAAAAAACAAAAACAACAACAACACCAAAAAATCCCCTACACTGACAGCTCAACGCAAAACATGTGTGTGGCATTTAAGGCTACAAGAGAGCTAACAAACAGACTATGAAAGTGCTGAGTTACTCTTTCAATAATTACAGTGCACTGAGCCCAGCTTCACAGTCCCAGACAGACTGAGTGCCTAAAAATGCAGCGCCAGCGTCCACCACTTTATCCTAATGGGCAGGAGATTGCCAGCCTCCAAACCACAGTGACGAGAGTTACAGCACCGCATCATCTCACCATCCCACAGCTCAACAGCCAAAAGCAACACATGGGATGCACAAAAAAACTGAAGGGTGAATGATGAAATATAGTTTAACCCTGAATGTCACCCTAAACAGATGCAGCAGAGCAGGCAAGAGTAAGGATTGAATTTCCATGGGTGTGGGACTGAGACTGACACTGGTTGCAGACTGTAAAAAGAAGCTGACTTCCAAGGAGATGCAAATGTTCTGCGCTGAACAGCGGTTGTGCTTTCCATTCAGCTGCCCTGACTTTTGAGTGAGTTCTCAGACAAGGGACAGGCTGAAAAGTGCCAACGTCCCTGTGATACAAATAGCCCTTGTCGATGCTTTCAAGTGGAACGTCAATACACCAAACTAGAGCTGAGACAATTCGTCAATAATCAAACTATAGACAATGAATCAACAATTTTGATTTTCTGACATCGTACAGACCAATAATTAATCAAAAAATTGATCAGCAGAATAAATCAATAATGAAAAAAAATCCTTAGTTGCAGCCCTGAACCAAACAAGTAAAATACAACACTTGCTCTATTAATTGATCAACAGGGAATTAATCGACAACGTTTTTGATAATCGTTTAGTAATTTTTCAAGAAAAAAACCCCAAACATTCGATGGTTCCACGTTCTCAAACGTTAAGATTTGCTGCGTTTCTTTATCTTACATTATAGTGAATTGAAGATCTTTTGGTTTTTGATTGCTGGTCAGACAAAACAAGACATCTGATTATGTCACCTAGGGCTCTCAGAAATTGTGATGGGCATTTTTCACTTGTGTTCTGACATTTTATAAACAAACAAAAAAATTTAACTGATAATATTCAAATAATCTTTAGTTGAAGGCCTAAAGTAATTTCAGGCAGTTGCTTGCTTGAGTTTATATTGCTTAAACACAATTAAAAAGATTATTTCTATTCATTCTGCATGAGGTAGATGTATCAGTTCAGAATATACTACAAAGACCTTGTTTTTCTCCTTTTATTTAAAAGAAATTGGTTTTATCATCTCTCAGATGAGAATAATTTTAGCTTTAAAATATGCTCCATAATGACTATAGAATACCAAAAGACTGATACCTGGTGAAAGCAGAGTAATTGGAAAGAACATTATGTTCTCACAGTGATTTTAGTGGAGAAGAAATCTGAACCCTTGACCCCGACATCCATAACCACCATAACCTCTCACAGCTGTTGCACTGATGCACAAGAACTTTGGAAAGCTGAATAAACAGCACAAATCATCCATTAGATGTATTAATCCTACAGTATATCACACTATATAACAGGGTGAAGCTGACACTAGGGACAGTAGATGAATAGTTTTTATTCACAGGCCTGTCATTTCAGATAAAATTGTGAATCTTGAAGGAAAAAAAAAAAAAAAAAAAAAAAAAAAAACAGTGTTCAACTAAATATCCAGATGGTATCCAGAGTACTGCAGGACATTTCAGTGAAAACACAGAACAGGTATTTCACTCACTCAGTACTGATCATCAGGCTTGTTTCATTTCGCAATGTGTGGCATCCATTTTAAACACTTCCTCTATCTTTGCAATGTCAGCCACTTGCATCTCTCTCAGACTGTCATGCCTGAAATAAACAACTGCAGCCACCCCATTAGGCGCCACAGACCTGCATGAGTACAGACGTACATACAAAGACTGGGAGATATCATACAATGAACTTGAACCTGTAGCAACACAGTCAACAAACACATAAATGGAATTAAGTTTTCATCATGATTAAACATAAAACCAATTCCATGTCACACCTCCTACTGAAAGTTGTAGATATTTTAGCCTTTGTAGTACTGGTCATTTTATGAATGTGACACAAACCCCATTCAGAGGAGTGAAGATTTAAAAGTGTGCAACTCTCTTTGTATAATGCTTTCAGTTTCCTCTCTTATACCATCTTATCCAACCCCTTGAGCTTTCTCAACGTCAAAGAATGCAATGAAATGAGAAAACTATTTTGAAGTTCTGTTCTGGCTTGCTTCCTTTGGGAAGAGGAAAGGGAAACAGAGTGGTAGACAGGGGAAGTAGCTATGCAGTATTTATTAAAAAAAAAAAAAAAAAAACCCCACAGGCGGCATCCCAATTCGGAGGCTGGACCTGGCAGAGGATGTCAGTCTTTCACAAAACCTGAAGGGCAGGCAGAACCTGCTCCTGCTCCTCTGAAAATAAGATGGTCTAGCCTCAGGGAGAGACCAAAACTCATTGTTCACTTAGATGGATTAAGATGCTTCCCTAAACCTTAATTTTCTGTTTGGGTTCCTGGAGACCCTGGACCCACTTTAACAGCTCAAAAAAACCTACTTAACATTGTTTTATCACCTTGACATGTAATTACTTTCCATATCTTTATAAGAATTACTAATAAACATGATTTTGAACTGATGGCGTGTTTCAGAAGTCTGCTAGATAAACTGACACATTACTTCTGTTTGGGGCCATAGAGATCCCAGCTTTAAAACATGGTTAAATACCATGGATATTCATATGCTCTGTTACTGTGATTGGTGGCGACAGTACTTCTTACTCAGCACTATCCGTCCCAAATCCCATAAGAGGTCTAACAGGAATTTAGACTTCCCTAAGATCCACCTGACCCCAATCATAAGTAATGTCGTAATGTAGAATAATAGGGTGTACACGTCTTTGTCTGTAAATGATTTCTTGACAAACAAAAGGTATATTAATTTGTTAATTTGTAGCCCATATAAAACATGAAATGTTTTATTTGTTAAAAGGAAGTAGTAACAATACTTTAAGGTCATTTCTGCTTTCACTGTAACCATCATCAAATGTGTTACCTCTTAGATATTTGTCTACATATTGGGATTTAATAACTTCGGAGGAAAAGCAAATAGTGTAAGGAAAAAGGGTTAATTCTACCATTATTAAAATTTCAACAAAACACATGGATTAAAAAAAAAAAAAAAAAAAGTAAGCAGTAAAAGTTCTTAGTTTTCACCTTAATACATGATGGATGACAGGCACCAGTAACTGATGACTACCCAAGCTCAAATACCTGATAAATATAATATTTCCATTTGATTTTTCTAACTTTATTTATTGACTGCATTGGTCAGCTGCATTTGGAGGAACCTTTCAAATGAGGTCACACTCTGTTATGATGTATTTGGACTAGAAATGCAGATTTTGGGGGATTCAGCCCCTGAAAGATGACACTGTAACAGTGGCCCTGCAATGAGCTCTTGGAGCTTTTAGCCAGAACGTTAGAAAAGACATATATGTGAGTGAAAGTGTGAGAGAGAGAGAGAGAGAGAGAGAGAGAGAGAGAGAGAGAGAGAGAGAGAGAGAATGTGCGTGTGTTATTCACACTTGGCTTCACACCCAGATGTTGAGAAACTCCTCAGCAACAACTCACACACCCCTGGCAGCAGTGGCACAAGGTGACACACTCTCCAGTGAGTGTCTGTAGGTCAAAATACCCTTTTGAAGCTAAGGCTAGAGTCACTGCTCCTACACCCAAACCCTGCTCACCACACCCACACAGCCCAAAAACACACCAATTATGTTATGTACAATCGGAGCCAAAGCCTGAATGATAAACAGTATCCCTCTATCACTGAGATCTGCAGATGACACCGCCTGATAGTCTGCCTCTGAGCTACATGTACGCTTCCCTTTTTCTCATACCGCACTGCCAAGTCGAGAATGAGATCACTCGATGTGCAGGGATGCAAATATGAAAACAGGGTTGGTGCTAAGCTTGGCAAGAAACAAGTTGGAAGGCTTTAAAACACTGGGGTAAGCAGGCATGAAATCTGAGGTGCAGGCTACCTCAACATAGTTAAAATCAACATCAATGATGTACCACATGATGCTGACACACAAGTGATTTCAACTCATCTTAAATGATAAACAAAGGCACCTATACAAGGCATAACCTCCTGGACTTCAAGAAACTTTTTAACAGCCCGGAAGAGATCTTTCATCTTTAGGATCAGTACATGGTCAGGAGTTCCTAAAATCTTTAAAAAGGCATAGGGCACTTTCTCGAAGATTTTATTCTCCTCCCAAGTATCCAGCATCGCAGCAGTATTGTCAGACTGATTCTCGTGTTTTTTTTGGGACCCTGTCAAGGTACCCTAGGTGGTCCCTGGACCTCACTTTTGCAACCATTGTTTTACGGGTTTCTGGGTGTTTTTCCAAGCCTCAAGTGGAGCTTTAATAACACAATTTGTCTCTGGGAACAAACACTCTGAATTCACCCTGGTTTAGCAAAAGGCCCAGTTCAGCCTCACAGAACAATAGCGCTGTACGCAGGGGCGGCTTGCTGTGAGAAACACATGAAGCCAGTCAATAAATTGAAACTGGTAGGACTAAAACCGTGCCAGCTGAGTCTTGTGCCACTGTACACCCGAATAAAATATTTCTGGGGGAGTAAGACCCACGTTGAAACCGCCGCCCAGCCGTTCCCTGCCATGCTAACATTACACCTCCATCATCACATCCAGCCAGAAACTGGCCACTCCACATTACAAAGAGGGCGTCTGGCTTTCAAAACACATTATGTTTGGTTCATTTAAAACAAACACACACACACGTCTAAAAGAGGGGGAGCTTCCCTGAGCAAATCATAATTTTTCAAAGGTACTCTATACGGTTAAATTATCACAAATACGAGAATTATTAAGCTCGCGCTGGAAACGTTACAACGTAGTAAATCCTCCCTACCTTTCAACTGCTGCCTCTGCTCTTGAAGACTCGAGGAGAAACAAACAGTCCCTCCCTTTGGATCCTGAACGGGGGTAAAATGCGCTAAACGTGGCGACAGAGCCGTAAATTTCACCGGACTAACAATAGAGCCGCGCAGTGCAGCGGCGGGCGTCCCTCTCCGTGTCCTTCCCTCCACGTTTGAGCAGCGGCAGGCGACGGCAGGCTGCTTCCCCTCATGAAGGATGGACCCGGGCGCGGGGGCGGGGGAGTGACCGAGGAGTCCGGCTGAGGATTGAAAGCGAAGCGTGGTGGTCAGAAGAGAAAATGCAGATGAAATCCCGCGAGCGGTCCAATCAAAAGCGCGAGACTGGTGGTTATGCAAAGCAGGACTGACGTCAAATTCAAACCAAGCTCGAGCTCAGCTCTGTGGCGCGAGAGGGGGGGGGCGCGCAAATTTTAGGGTCCTGGGGAATGAGGAGCGGCTTAATTTCATCAGTGGTGGAAGAAGTACAAGTAAAAGTCCTGTATTCAAAATCCTACTTCATAAGTATTATCAGCAAAATGTACTAAAGTATCAAAAGTACTAAAGGTACTCCCTCTGCAGTAAAATGCCTACTGTGACTGATTCTGTCACACTGTTAATCCTGACGCATCCATGTGTAAGCACTTTTTTTTAACTGTTTTTACCTTATGCATGTGGAGTTAGTTTTGACTACTTTATTCACAGTTAGGCAGTTTAGTCCAGTGGTTCCCAACCTAGGGGTCGGACCCCTTCAAAGGGCCTCGAGATAAATCTGTGGGGTTGTGAGATGATTAATGGGAGAGGCAAGAGGAAAAAAAATAAACCTCTGATACACAAATTTTGTATTCATCTTCCAGACTTTGGACGGAACTTTTGCTTGTTTGGGAATTATTGGATATTCTTACCTGTATGGGACTAAAACATTTGATAAAATTCAACTTAAAAGAAAAAATGGTAAATTTTTCCATGATTACTATTATCATTATTATTACACATACAGCAGCGGGGCCTGTGGGACTCAATGAGTAAATCAAGTAAATCTCAACAAAACACTGGGGTTAAAAGAGTTTTAAAAAAAAAAGCAGGCAGTAAATGTTATGAGATTTTCTTGAATACATGACGGTTCATTGGCACCAGTAACTGACGACTATCCGAGTGCAAATATCTGACAGTTTCTTCTCCGGGGTTAAACAGAGAAAAGAGATAAAAACTAGTAGAACAGTAGAATAACAAATTAGAGTGCATGATTACAATCTGGTATCTTTAAATGTATAGAGTCCCTATATAGTTTAGTTCAATGAGAATAAGCAAAATATCCTCAAGCTTAGTCGTCAAACAGAAAGTCATCAGTAAATGGTTACAGAGGTGCTCCAGAAATTAAGTTATGCACTTCCATAAATATGTGTGATTCACAAAACACAAATTAAAAAAGAAAAAAAAGTGGTCAAAATTAAAAAAAAAAAAAGGCTTAGATATCCTGACTTTTAGTCCCTCGTATGTGTGCGACGCTCCAAAAACACAGACCCCACATTTCCCATAATGCAACTCATCAAACACTTCACCAGTAATTGCTCACGTGGTTCCCTGTGCCCAGTTTGTAACATATACATTTTTAGTGCATGAACCCAAGCTGAGGTGACCTCGTTTACCCTGTTTTTATTTCAGTCTGCAGGGGACAGGATAACAAGATGGAGTATAACGATTTCAGTAGTTTCCAGATACATCCTGCAGTCACACAAGTTATATTCAACCACAAAAAAGCATCTCAAGGGCTTCCTGCCAATGCAGTCCCATCATATAGAAGGCAGAGGTCTTGTACATAGTGTGCTCTTGCCATTTCATATTTTCATCTCCTTTCACAGTATTTTATTGTCCTTGTGTTTTCTAATCTCAGTTGTTGCTTGTGCTTGCTTTGGCTTTTATTCTATTTTTCCAAAATTATTTTTAATAGTTTAGATTTTTCCAATTAGGTTTCAGTTTATCCACCGTTTCATTACCACTCATAGGTCAAGCGTGTGATTCTCTGGTGGGAAGAGTCGTGCAGTGTCATCAAATGGGTTCCCAAGAATCTCTATTTGGGTGCTCTAAGCTTGAAAGTTCAGGAGCTGTGACTCCAATAAAGCACTGACACTCCACACACACACACACACACTCCTTGCCCTGCTTCTTCCTCTTGCATGTGTTTATTCACTGCACTTAAAATGAAATTTGAGACACCAAGTTGCATGAATAATGTTCTTCCTCTTTCGTATGCACAGAGTTCTCCATTTCCTGAGATTTGGATAGTTGTGAGCATGGCTGAATAAAACTCCAAACTCTAAAATTTACATTGCTCATTTTCTGCACTCATAGTCTACTTACAGTGTTCACTTCCCTATGGTACAAACCCACAATGGCAGCGAGTTGAATTCTTTTTTTTTTTTTTTTTTGAATGTTGAGCTGCAGCTGCAGGCTCCACAATAGAAATCAATGAAAAGGGAGAAGACACACAAAGACTACTGCGACTCACAGAGAGAGAAGGAGAGAATGGGTTAAGACATCCGACATCAGCTGCTGTGTTCTCTAATAAAGTTCATGGAAGAGGAAGAAGAATGGAGAAAAAGCCTCGGGCAAAGAGAAATCTAATACTCTTGTGCGTGAAGGGAGGAATGAAGGCTTACCAGAAATCATCAAACATGGACTCAGCAGTGCGCACGTCCTTGGTGTGGCTCAATGAAGAGTGAGAGTGTGTCTGTGTGTGTCTGTGTGTGTGTGTGTGTGTGTGTGTGTGTGTGTGTGTGTGTGTGTGTGTGTTAGAGAGAGAGACAGAGACAGAGAGAGAGAGAGAGAGAGAGACAGAGAGAGAGAGACAGACATGTCTCAGCTCTGCCTCTCTCCATCCCGCCTCTTTGCTGGGCTCTGGCAGTTGTTTCTTCAGCAGCCTGTCAGCCTTTCCAATCAGTGAGGGGCCCTGCGCCAAAGCAAGGGGGAAAACCCAAAACTCTTGCTGAAGTTTCACTTATTCTTCAGCTTAAACTTTTTGTTACCAAGCAGTTTAAAGGCTAAAATTCATACCAGTAGCATTTAAAGGGCAGTTTTTGGAACTGTTTTAGCTGATATTCCCTAAATAATCTTGCTTTCTTTGTGCAAACTGAACCCAAAAACCACGTGTGAAATTCTTGCCACAGGAAGCCGGCTCTTGGGTGTGGATCTGCCAGAAGTATGTCAGCATACCATTTTATTCTGCTTCTTTTATCTGAGTAAACTAGGAACTAATGGCATCCATCATTATATCACAGAGCCAAAAAAGCTAGTAAATCCCCTCACATCCTGCCCATCCATTTCAGATTGCTCCGTAATGTTGTTACACAAGGGTGTGGCTGGGCGCTGGGCTCTGGTAAAACAGAATTAGGATAGACTGATCATCTAAAGGGCTGTTATACACAGCATTTGGGTTCTTTTAAATCCGTTTCTCTGGTCAACCATCTGCCCAAACATCTCCCCATGAAGACAGCTGCACACACTGCCTGTAGCACAAAACACACTCTGCGAGGTCCCCCCCACACACAAACAGATGCAGATTCAGTGACTCAATGAATAAGATATAAGCAGGAAGAGGAGACTACTGCTGCTGTTGCTGCTGCTGCTGCTGCTGCTGCAGGTCTGCATTTTTTTTTTTTTTTTTTTTTTTTTTTTAAATCTGAGGAATTTTGTTAATTTAAAGACCCTGAAGTTCAGACAGCAAGTCACAGTTGGGTAACTGGAGCACATTTCAGGCTGAGATCAAACTGGCATTGACAAAACGACCACGCCTGATACCAGCACACTGAAAATACAACTGATTAGCAGCTTCTAGAGCAAGATTTTTCCTCTGGGATTTCATTGTGCATCAAAAGCACAGATATAGTAGTCCTACATATACACACCTCATGTGAAAAAAACTGTGAAAATGATAATTCTCCTTTCAAGGAAGATGAATAAAACATGCCTATCAGATGCATTAAAGTCTGACCCCTAACTCTGCTCCTCCTTTACACACTACAAGACAAACCATCGAGGCTTCCTCAGAGCCGTACATAATATATGATGATATTGGGTGAAGTGGGTGGAAAGCAAGATGTGCTACATCGCCTGCCAAGCCTCACTTGGAAAGCTCAATAACCAGGAAATTAGCTCATCATACCAGATTTGTAATTTCCCTCCTCTGAGAGCTTTGTGCTGCAGCGTCTCAACTAAAGCATGCACAACAGCTGTGTTTGACTATGGATTGGATTGAAGGATTTATTTGCAAAATCAAAAATCATAGTTTATTTTTAAAACCTCAACTTGCCTTTTTCATCTGCCATCCTTTTCAAGTAGAAAAATAAACTTGTAGTCCTTAGAGTTGGTATCTGGCGGACACATGAACTACTTGCTCCCCCTTCTGACAATTCAAAGGAACTGCGTTTGAATGAAACTAGAATACATTAATTATCCTTACAGTCTTCGACAACCAGTTTTAATATCAAAGATGATTTGGGAAAATTTAAATCAGTAAACATATATGACACTAAGTAGATGACGTCATGTTTGCATTCCTCAAGTACAATTGCAGATTATTTTTTATAAAAAACATGATTTCTTCAAACTGTAAGAAAGGTACATCTAGTTAATACTAGATACCATATACATGCATGTAATGCCGTATAAAGTTAAGACAATGGATAAATTTGGCACAGATTTGTCATCTTGATCCAAAGTCTCTAAAAATAATTAGCTTAAATGTGACACTGCTTGCTTATTAGACAGAATACGAGATGACTGAAAAAAATACTGTCATCTCACGCTCAATGAACCCATTACTGCTTGGATCGTAGATCACCCCTCCTTAACAAAGAAACGATTTCCCTAAAAAAAACCTTCTGGTGTCCAGAGTGAGACTCCATAAACTATTGTGCCTTTTATGCAGTCCATAGACATAGAAAAATAAAGTATTCAAGCATCCGCTAAAGATCCAATCACTGGACTACAGTTTTAGACGAGACATAATTATGAAGACAACAAATAGCATGGCTATGGCAAGGCATTACTACAGAGCTAGAAATATCTTTCTGCCATCATTACATCTTCTTGTTATCTACCCAAAACCCTGCTCCATTTCATTAGGCAATTCAACTGTTTTTTTAAAGACTTTTTTCAAGTCATGTACAATTTGCTGATGGCCATCAGTGTTGTCCAGAAATGGAGAAAGGGGTCAAAATGTCTAACTTGTTAACTCTGGCATCATTAAAGAAACATGCATATGGCTCTGGAGAACAACTTTCCTTGTTGGAGCTGACCACAGGAAATGCTGAGTGCTTCATTAGTGGGTGCATCCCATTGTATTGATCATTACTCGGATAAAAGCAACACAATCTACTACAGCAATCAAGTGCAACAAAAACAAAACACGAGATCCACATTTGAAGGCAATGTGATGCTTGTGCAGTAGAACCGCAGCTAAAGAATCTGTTTGAAACTTTATACTGTAGGTGGAGCTCACGGGAGAGCAAAAAAAAAAAAAAAAAATCAAGTCAATTCCACACCTGTAACCTCATTCTGTATATCTGTTTGTGGTCCTGTATTCTGTTATTTTTCAGCAAGTCATGTCCCTGATTGTCTAAAAAAAAAAAAAAAGACAGACTACTTGAACGTGGATTTCTTTCTCTCATTCTGTATAGATTCACATGTCACAGTGTGATTCAAGTGTCCTCTGCCAAGTAGTTTGGCTGTAAAGGAAATTGAGTTATTTCAAAATAAGGAGTTGGGTGAAAGTAAAAAGGAGCAGTTGCTGGATAGATTTTGTGAGATGTATAAACTCCTCGTTTTAAGAGCCCTGTCCTCAAGAGGTAACTGATTTTGAAACACTATAAAAGTAAAAAAAACAAAACACTAAGATAAAAACAGTCAGCGCCATGTCTGCACTTCTGCAGTCCTCACCATGGCACTTGTACCCGCATGGTGTCTTGACAACAGGTCCTGTTCCTGGTTCAGTATTGTGCATTATTAAATACATAAGAAAAAGAATACTGTTTTGTTTTAAATACCACCAAGGAACAGAGAAATGTCTTTGCCTTAGTCATCCATGATGCCCTGGCACCTTCCTCTTTATATAGAGGACCAGTCCAGTCCTTCATCAGCCCTCAGTTTCGTCTTCATGGAGTTGACGACAGGAAAAATAATAGGTCCAACAAAAAGACTGTTGTTAGAAATTCCTTCTACAGAGTGCTGGTCCGGCTGATGGCGAGTGTGTTGAGTGTTGAGGTTTAACCCAGACACAGTACGTTGGGTGTCGGGAGTGTGCAGTGTATGCCTGTGGTCAGCAGGGGGGACTAGTGAGGTCACTGAGACGATCTTCAGTTCACCAGCAGGACGTCCTCGTATGTCGTTGTTCTGGGGGAAAATCAAAGAAAGATGGCTCATGTTAACAATTGTCTACAGTCATGATATACATCATAAGCATATATTCCTGTTTAAAGTCACAAAACTCTTGTATTTACAGAAATATACTTTAAACACGCTTACAAATTATGTCACAACAGGATCTTCACTCTACCTCAGATTATTATTAAAAGTTATGGTGTCGTGAAAACCTTGTAAACCTTTTTTTTTTTTTTTTTTTTTAATTTGTGTGGAATTTAGCTTTTATTTTCTTACAAAACTGCCACAAACTTTAAAAATCATGGTGGTCAAGCCAGAAAAAAGGCTGTCTTTCTCAGGGACGTCTCTCTGGCTGAAATATTCTTTCCTTTGCTGCTACTGTCTCTTATCAATCACTCCTGCTGCTGATATGTCCACATACACTTAGGTACAATTATTCCAAAATAAGCATTCAGTCCTCCTCTATCAGTCATCTGTTGTGTCTCATGAGACCCCACAGAGAGATGACTGTTGTTGTTCTTCTCATGTCTAACCTTTCCTCCTCACCTGTCACAGCAGCAGAAGAAGGAGCACGGCGAGGTCTCCAGACCCCTGAACTTCCCAGAGCTCGGTGCGTCAGTACATTCTGCTATGAAGGCATGCAGGTCCGTGATGTGCATGGGCTCTTGGGTTTGGTGCTGTGGAAATCAACAAAAATTAGATTATAATTTTCAACTGCATCTTCCCTACTCTATAGCTCTGACGCCATTCTGCCAGCCAGAAAAACAGAAATGATAAACCTGGATTACATCAAGACCACTTCCTACCTTAATGGTCTCATACGCTCCTGTGATGAGAGCAATAAACAGCGACAGCACCATGTAGATGAAGAGCGAGATGAAGGTGTACAGGTAAACTTGACTGAAGAGCCACACCAGAGTACTGCTCTCCTGCATCTCCGTGAATGTCACGAACATGTCGTCCCCGTTAATGAGGGAGAACAGGCACTCTGACACCATTGACAGGGAACGGAACTGAGGGAGAGAAAACAGTAAGCGCCATCAAACCTCCGAAAGCATTAAGAAATGACGATGAACTGATGATGGACAAATGTCGCTAACACAACCATTTAAACTGAAGAAATCTGATTTGAGCAATCCGTTGCACAGTACAAATCGTGTAAGACAAATTACTGTGTAAAAGTGAAATAAGAGAGAGCCAATATGAGTTGAGAGGAATATGCATATTAAAAGAAAAGAAAAGGTGAGGGCTGATGGAGAAAATGCAGCTCAACTTGTAAGTTTAAAAAATGTTTAAAATAATTTAATGAACAAATATAAACATTTAGTAGCAGAAAGGCTTGCTGGTATTTGTGTAGAGATAGAATTAAATGTAGTTTTATGTAGGTTCGTACTGTATGATTGGGAGTTATTGCCTCTTTTTACTGTTTTTTGTTTTTTGTTATTTACCCCAAATATGTGACTACACTTAAATAAAAATGCACATTTTTAACATTTAACTTAAGTTGTTTTATTACACAAAATTATTACAATCCGGTCTACCAGAGTTTTAGTCTTATTAACCTTGACATGGTAAGGTCCCAGGACAATCCAGCCACAGAAACAGTAGCCCAGATAGATGACGGCCACACAGAGGCAGAACCGAATCACGTTGGGGAGTGCTGCTCGAAGTGTGACAATCAGGATCTATGGGAGGCACAGAGACATTGGAAAGATCCAATTAGAGTGTGTGCGAGAGAGCAGAGAGAACAGATTAACTGGATTTATTACATTACATCCAACCATTAAGAGGAACATTCTCTCACTTTCTGACCAGTTATTAAATCAGCAGCAAGTTACAACAGTATCAGCTGATGCACACCCGTGTATCTGTGACTTACATTGTATTTCTGGAAAAATGTGAGGTAGCGAATGACTCCCACCCACACCAAGAGTGTGGAGGTCCCTAACAGGATGCCACAGAGGTCATAGGAGGACATATTCTGTCAGGAGAAAAGAAGAGATACTAGCTTGACCATGAACACATAGCATGATAATCACCATACTGATAGACTCATCTATGATTTAACATATCGCTCATTGCTAAATGTTTAAATAAGAGCAATACCTACATTTATATCATGACCACTGAAAATTCTTGATTCTGATTGACTGGAAGGTGTGGGTTACCTTTTCATAACCAGACAGTTTAACTGGAGACCTACTGTATGATGTTTTTTGGGTTTTGTTTTTTTTTTTGGTAGTTTTTAATATGTAGGAAAAGACAGCAACAGCTGAGTCTCAGCTAAAGAGATCAGATTTGTGTTATTTGTGTAACCACCAGCAACATTAATAAAAAAAAGACGAACAGCTTCTCAATGAGAACCACACAAAGGTAAATTTAAATGTGTAGCCTATCAT
Source organism: Xiphias gladius (assembly GCF_016859285.1). Lineage (NCBI taxonomy): Eukaryota > Metazoa > Chordata > Actinopteri > Istiophoriformes > Xiphiidae > Xiphias > Xiphias gladius. The sequence continues at coordinate 20,711,132 of NC_053414.1, read as the reverse complement.
ATTTGCATGAATCTGGTAGGAAGAGCAAACTGGACTCTATAAATAACATTAGCCATGGTGAAGCCGGTAGCCTGAGTCTAAAGGACACCTGCAGAGGAAAGGAGAGAGGACCACAGAGGAAATGCAACCAAAACTGAACACAAAATAAAGAAATGTGGAGAAGTAACAGGAGAGAGTGAGGAAGCGAGAGAGAGAGACAGTGAGTCTGTGACAGAGGGAGGAGAGAGAGGCCTCCAGAAAGAGAGCTATGTAATAGTATCTCCACTGAGCAGTTAGTTTTAATATCATGTATCAGAACGCACTGCTATTCTCTGTTCTTGAGATTGACAGCAATCAGGGAAATTTCTCTTACCCTGTTTTAAAACTTGTCAGGATTATAAAACTCCTGGCTGAACATCGTGAACCCCTTCCTGTTTAGCTAAATGTTGCCTAGCAACGGAGGTGACAGAAACTCTGAGGCTCCGGAGCTATATAATATTTAACAGAGGAAATCAAAATGATCTAGTCATTTTTAGTTTGATTATGTAGAGCATTTTGTTGGCAATTGGCCATGGTATGAGCAGGACAATTTTTCATGATTATAGTGGATAACACGGGGGCTAAGTAGCACCCGATGCAGAACGGAGGGTGGATTGACTCCCTTATCGGGTATTATCCCTTATACATAGTTGCACACAGTTTAACATGCTGACTACAAGAAATAGTATAGCAGATATTCTCACTGAGGGGTGTTGAGGTAGGCAGGACGCACCTTAGATTCAATGCCGATCTTGATGATACTGCCAGTGATGGTGAGGATATCGCTGATGATAAGGAGGATATACCAGCCATTAATGAACTCCAGCCGGTCTGCCAGGCACACTTTACGATGCAGAGTTTCCTTAAAGAACTGCACAAACTCCTGAGAAACACACAGAGACAGAGTAAGAGGAATTCGCCAAACTTGAAGAATGAGGGGCAAATGCAGTAAGAAGTCTATTGACTGTACATTTATGTACATTCACTACACACATTTTTATAAATTATCTTCAGTCTGCTAACAATTACTGTGAAGCAAGGTGTTATTTTCCTCCCATCTTCAGACTCTTCAGTCACTTTTTTAGCTCAGCATTCTCACCATCTGGAGCATGATTCCACCTGGACTGGCCTGATTTGACGCTCTTATTCAGAGCTCTCATTCTGTTATACGTTTTCCTCCCCTTTGGTGTGTAACAGACTTTCCTCACCTGTTGCAGCATGATGCCGCGCAGTATGGAACGTCCACAGAGCAGCAGTGACACCATGCAGACCAGAGCCACAATGATATCGAAAGCTAGACGTGAGTAGTTTTCAGCTGGGGGTTTAAAGGGAGACAAATACATAAATAAATAGATAATTTAAAAAAAAAAAAAAAAAAAAAAGAGCTGTCTGACCCCACAATGTGTCAGTAGTATACCCCCCATGTTAAGTACTGCTGTAACTTCCCGTTGGTTCAGTAACTGTAAGCGGCTTTTAACATCCTCATGTTCCTTAACACCCTTCTAGTTTGCAACCAGTTTCTTTCGCTTGCATACTACTGCGTCAGTATTTCTATGATTTTCTGTTAGTCTAATTTTACATGATGCTCTCTCCTCGTTTCAAGAGTCCCAACCATCCACTCATCTGGTGTCTCACCATGTCCAGAGACGCTTGGGTCTTTACACTCCTTTATTGATGCCTGGTTTTGTAACCAGATCTTCACCTTGCCGCTGTGAGCCTTGTTGTCCAGAACTATCTGGAGGAGAGAGGAGGCCAACATACAATTCATATCAAGCTGTACTTTCTTTTTTTTTTTTTTTTTTAAACAGGTATTTCAGACAATGAAGCCATATATAATCTAAAGAATGTGTAATAGTTTCATTTTTTTTATAAGTCAGATATACTGACGTAAATTTGATCCGCGTTATGTGTAATACCAGCGTTGCATAATGAAAGTCAAAATTAATGCTCAATGAGTATCCTGCAATGAAGAAAAACTGGATCAGTGTTTAGACTGACTGCGTTGGAGGTACCACATCAACTAAACTAAATAATATGGAGAAATGTAGACCTTTTCTGTATAAGTATAGTTAAAATAATAACTTGACTAGTAAATCTTTTTTTCGGGCATGACCATATGCCCAAAGGAGCAGCTCTCTTTATGACTAAACCAGGATCTTCTAGATGAAAACCAAGAACCAAGAAACTTCCCCAGAAAACTCTTATTCAGTCCCATTTTCTTAAATGCCCCCCCCAAAAAAACCAAAAAAACCAAAAAAAACCAAAAAAACAAATTGTGTAAAATAACAAAGATCCTCCATCCAGGACGTTTACAGTCTTTGAGTAATTTTCACATAACCATACTTGCTGTTGAGCCCAGTAATTCATTAAATTGTCTATACACTGTATAATCATAGATATTGCAAGTAAACGCCCTTCAGCAGTGCTGGGAACCGAACCATCCACACTCTGGGTACAAATCAACCCGTCTGGATCAAGCATTTGTATTTCTTTGCCTTTAAAGATTTCTACTCACCGTTATGTAAAAAGTGTAGCAGTCTGGGATCTCGTTGTTGATGATGGTCTGTATATTGATTGCTTTCAACTGGAACTCTATGGTGACATTAATGAGCCTTGAAAAAAGATGCAACAGACACATGGAAATTTAGAGGGACACTCAGTAACACTTCAAAACTGGCTTATAGTGCCAGTGTCTATGTTGTGAACCCTACCAACCTCTATACGGATTCAATAAAATGGTCTTTTGTTTATGGATTTGCTGCCTTTTACAGCTTAAACTGTTGGATCTGGTTTTGATATCCCACTGGGTTGATGAATAAAACATCTATTGTAGTGTCATGATGACCTCACTGAGCAGTGCGCCAACGCGGCTGCGATGTTGTTGGGATTTAACTGAGCAGGGGCCAACGCACTGTTTGTGTATTGATACCCAGTGGTTTTTGTGGGCTCCTTACAGCAAGCTCTCTAATACCACCATTCATCCAGCTCACGTTTTGACCAAATTCAGCCAAAGCAGTAGTCACATTTTGGCATCCAAGTCTAACAAATGTAGTCAGGTCTAAAGCTGCAGCTTACAACTGTTTTCATTATTTTCTCGATTAATCATTGTGTTTTTAAAAAGGTTCAGAGAATGGTAAAAAAAATGCCTATTATAATTTCCTTGAGCCCTAAGTGACATCTTCAGATTTCTTTTTCAATCTGACCAACAGTCCAGGACCAAATGATAATCAGTTTATTATCATGTATGACAAAGAAAACCAGAAAATTCTCACATCTGAGAAGCTGGAACAAGTGAAAGTGTGGCATTTTTGCTTAAAATGACGGAAACAACTGATTATCAAAATAGTTGCGAGGTAATGTTCCCTCGACTGACTACTCAATTATTAGACAACTTGTTTCAGATGTAATCTGGTCAATTTTTGCCAGTGGAACTGCTATTTTGACTACAAAGCTGATCCAGTTGATCTTACAATATCTGACAAGAGACATCATTTTTAATGGATTTATTGTGGCTACTCAATAAGATTTTCATGCTCTATAAAGGTCCATTAAGGTTCATAAGCCTGAAGACGTATTTTAGATTCCACAGCTCTAAATAGTGAAAAGTTTCATGACAGTTGGTTAAAGACAATTTGGGGGCAGTTTACACTTGTGTCAGTCCCTTTTATGCAGTTTTACCAAGCCTATTAGGTAGATTTGTCCTTATTGTACCTGTGTGCAGTATAATGTAATGTATTTTTATTGTCTCTTCATTTGAGAAGGTTTTCAGTTCTGTATGCAGGGTTTTTATTTATAACTTGAGCTAGGCAAATAAAACATTGTTCATTTGTTCAAGTGGAATATTTTTATGTTTTTAGACACAGAGGCAGATTATTGATGTTGAAAATGATCAGACACATGAATCAGGACAGAAAACCCTTCATACCTCAGTGTGTGTGTTTTTGAATCTAAACCAGTGTCTGTGTCCTTGTACACATGCTTGAATGTGCGTGTGCAAAAGAGATAAGTGACTTTTAGCAGAGATAAGTGATAGATACTAGAGAGATAATGTTGGCAGTGGAGGCCAAACGAGGGGAAGCCGGAGCCATGCGGAAAATGAAGCCTTACTTGTGGAACTTGAGCGTAAAGTTCTTGTAGCTGCTGCTGAGCAAAGTTGGAGGGACCGACAGAGGGTTCACACCTATACAGTCTGAAGACAGTGGAGAACAGGCAGAGAAATGTCATGTTGAGTAAATACCAGCATATACCGAAGTTACTATCAAAGACAGAGGGAAAAAACAAAACAGAATTTATAATCTCTGGCATTTTGCTGTTCCTTTGTACACAGTGAATACAAAATAAAAACAAATATGAAATCTTGTCAGCATTAATAGAAGTAGCAGATCACAAAGAAACATCTGACATGCTGTACATGTGATATGAGGTAATTTTGACGTTAGGATGTTGATTTTACTTCCTTTTAATTTGGTCAATTAATATGAGGAAGTAAGAAACTCTGAGGGTATGCAACACTGTTTCAGACTGGCATTGTGTGTATTACATTTGAGGTACATGTAATATAAAGGTGACAAATAGGAATTGGTAACACTTTACTTTAACCCCCCCTACTTAGCATTTATAAGCACTATATAAACATTTATTAAATTCTTTATAACAATCTATAATGTGTTATAAAGCAGATATAGGGAAAAATTAATGTACAGTATTTGCCAACCATAATAACTTCTCCTATGAACACATTATTGTCATTCATTATCTGTTTATACACCAACCTCAGCTTATGGGTGTCCACAGGAGAAGTTATAGTTGTTGACAAATACATTATTAAACACGTACATTTGCTTGCAATTACTCATAAACCATGTATTAAATGTTTATACACTTCCTAGAAATGCTAAATGGTGGGTTGGGGGTCAAAGTAAAGTGTTACTAAGTGGTCATAATCACCTCTGGTACGTGTTGATAGGTTGCTGAATCCTCAGCAGCAAAAATCAAACACCACAAAAAGGCCAGCACCTTAATAATAATAATTAGAGTTCTGTCCTTGTCATGAATTATCACACGGGTAAATTAATTCACATAAAATACCATCACAGTACAAAAACATATAGTAAACATACAGTAAACTGGATTACAAAAAACAGCCATTTTGCAAATGACCTTTTGATAGTAAAAGCTATTCTACAGAAAACAAAAACCACATTCAGTCAAAATCTCAAGCAAGAAGTTGCCTGAAATCCACACCTAACAGTTACATGCATCCTGGGAAGTTTAAAGTATAAATACATGGACCTTTGCAGAGGTGACATCGATTGAAGCAAACTGCACTCACCAAAGGAAAAACATTGGACCTTGTCATGTAATTATGACTTGAGTATTCTGTCACACATCAGATTCTATGACCTGATTAGTGCAGAAGCAAATTGCTATATTACCATTGGAAACATTTTTCATCACAATGTATTGCGTGCTTTTTTTCCCCCACCACAAAGCCCGCAGTGTATCCATGAAGTACCCCGTACTGTTTTCACTGCTCCTGAAGGAACACTGAGAACCTTCCTGCAGGTCAGAGTTATTAAATTCCTCCCCCAAGGAGGTTATGTTTTCACCTGCTTCACTGTTGGTTTGTTTGTCATTTACTATGAATTTGAATTTTTTTCTCTGAAGTCTGGCATATGTTGTTTGACACTGACCTTGGCGGAGGTCTGCGCTCTACTGAGTGCCATTCTAGTTATGAGTATATAAAATCCAGAGATCCAGATCTCGTAATTATGAGATAGTAAGTCACAGTTACGAGATAAGGCTTCAATTTTTTTTTCTTTGGTGAATGCAATGCGGTTCTGTAGCAACCAGTGTCTATATGATTAAATCATTAATAAAATCTTTCTATTGAAACCTACAATTGAAGCCATAATGTGACTAGGGCTGCACGTTATGATGTAAAATGTTTATCCTCGTATATTTTCACCTTATAATTTCAGTAGAAAAGACAAGACTCTTGGATTGTAGCTTTTTATTTCCTTGGGTTAGAGTTATTTTTAATTATTTTTAAAAACCCTCTGTATTACTTTTGTTTGAGAATACACTCCAGCTCTCGCAGCTACTTGTGTAAGAGTCAAAATACACCCTCTAACATGCCTCCTACTCAGATGTTTCCTTTTGAAAGGACTGTGTTGCCTCCTCAGGCAACAACTGTCACCCTGGATAGTCTGTGAATAATTGTGCTCTGTTTTTCAAAAACCAAACTATATGCAAACTATGCATGAAACACCCTTTCTAATAACGAATATATTCTTTGTGTGGTCTGTCTCTGGGGAACTTTCTCAATTTTTTTCATGTGTTTGTTTTAGTGTAAAAGGGAAGGTACACTCATGTTTTCAGTGGCCTTGACGTACTTATCAGCTGCTCTGGTTAACGTGCACCATGCTCATGGTGCATAACCATGCTCATGGTGCACTTTATGTGATGTGACAATTGAACTCTGTTCCAATTCTCACATAAATGGTATAACTAAACTTATATTATGGTACATATCTCCTTTGATGTGCTGTTCATATCTGCTACAGCCTCCACAACTAACGTGTCATTGCACAGAATCTACAGCTTGTCACAGAGAGAAAAAGTTCACTCATTAGCACTGAACAGAGTACAGCTAACAGAGAACAGCTTTCTAGCACTGTTAGCGATATTAATGGAAATCACAGGCCAGCAATGCCTCCTTCAAATGGCACAGTGTAGTTCATGTACCTGCGATGATGTGAGGGTCTATATTGAAGGTATCGTTGGCTGGGTCAATACTTCCCTTCTTGTAGTACTGTTGGCAGAGGGAGAGCGCGCTGCCATTCACGCCAACACCATAGACGTATGCATAGCGTCCCACTGTGGTCTCTGGTAAGGCCAGATACTGGAGGGAAGATGAGAGGAGAATAACTTAAGAAAATTTCCTGGGGCTTTATGAATCTGCTTCATAAACATACCGAGACGAGAGTTAAAAGGAGAGAGACTGAAGGAAAATAACAAAGAACCAAAGTTTCTGTTGAGTTCAGTCAGAGGCTGAGCTGAACACAAAGGCAAAACACACTCCAACAGAAACGGTGAGTCTGTTGCTAGTTATCTTACAGTTACCATCTGGAGAGTTGGTGCTTTGGCTGTTTGGCATGAATAAAACTGTCTAATGGTCAGATGCCCCGTGAATGATGCAAGGTAAAAAGAGGCTTTGCTCTCTGTCTGAACCCACTGGGGTTGTGATTTACTAAAAATGACACGGAGCTACATCTGTCTCCGTACTCTGTTCGGTAGTCCCCCAAATCTGTCAGATGTTTTGGCTTCAACTTTGCATAACTCATCCTCTAAACTCGGTATCTGTGGGCTCTGCTAGTGGTGCCAGTGTCTATGTTGTGAACCCTACCAACCTCTATACGGTTTCAATAAAATGGTCTTTTGTTTATGGATTTGCTGTCTTTTACAGCTTAAACTGTTGGCTCTGGTTTTGATATCCCACTAGTTGATGAATCAAACATCTATTGTAGTGTCATGATGACCTCACTGAGCAGTGCGCCAACGCAGCAGCGATGTTGTTGGGATTTAACTGAGCAGGGGCCAACGCACTGTTTGTGTATTGATACCCAGTGGTTTTTGTAGGCTCCTTACAGCAAGCTCTCTAATACCCCCATTCGTCCAGCTCACGTTTTGACCAAATTCAGCCAAAGCAGTAGTCACATTTTGGCATGCAAGTCTAACAAATGTAGTCAGGTCTAAAGCTGCCGCTTACAACTGTTTTCATTATTTTCTCGATTAATCATTTCGTCCTTAAAAGATCAGAAAATAGTAAAAAAAAAAAAGCCCATTATAATTTCCTTGACCAACAGTGACATCTTCAGATTTCTTTTTCAATCTGACCAACAGTCCAGGACCAAATGATAATCAGTTTATTATCATGTATGACAAAGAAAACCAGAAAATTCTCACATCTGAGAAGCTGGAACAAGTGAAAGTGTGGCATTTTTGCTTAAAACGATGGAAACAACTGATTATCAAAATAGTTGCGAGGTAATGTTCCCTCGACTGACTACTCAATTATTAGACAACTTGTTTCAGATGTAATCTGGTCAATTTTTGCCAGTGAAACTGCTACTTTGACTACAAAGCTGATCCAGTTGATCTTACAATATCTGACAAGAGACATCATTTACAATTGATTTATTGTCGCTACTCAATAAGATTTTCATGCTCTAAACCATCAAGCACTTGATGAAGTTGACTTCAGTTATACCATGTTATATTAGCTCAGGTAACACATATTTTAGATTCCACAGCTCTAAAGGATGAGAGGTTTCATGACATTTGGTTAAAGACATGTTGGGCGCAGTTTACACTTGTGTCGGTCCCTTTTATTCAGTTTTACCAAGCACATTAGAGAAATCAAAACCTGCATGTCACATACGGTATTGGTATGCTGTATATTATGTAGAGTGTAAGAGTGTAAAAGATTGCTCAGTAGGGAGACATGACCTTATTGTACTTGTGCAATGTAATGTAATGTATTTTTATTGCTTTCTTCATCGAAGGGGGTTTTCAAGGTTTCAAGGTTTTGATGCAGGGATTTTATTTACAACTTGAGATTGGCAAAGGCCATTACACCGGAACTATCCTAACAATACTAACAATTAAAAATTGCAGGAGTGTTTTAATAAGTGGATTCATATATTTAAGCAGTTTTCCATTTTCCTCAGGGCTTACCTGCTCCACGGCGTAGAAGATGTGTTCATAGACATCGTTCTGCGTGTAAACAGCAAAGGAGTCGTCTGAGGACTCATCGTAGTCTTTGAGGAAGAGGTGCTTGAAGGTCATCGTGTTCTCCTCCTTGAAGGTCACCACCACCTGGTTACTGAGGCCAAACAGCACTAACTGCAGCAAAGAAGGGAGGGTGTTGAAAAAGTTGACAGGTCAGATAAAAGGGAGAGAGGGAAGAGTGAGATGTGTCATGAGGAGGAGGATTGGGGACAGAGAAAAACCCTGGGGTGGGACACTCCAGGTCCACTTACATTGGGCTCCTGGCAGCTTAAATTGACAAAATGATAAGTGAGACTTGTGGCTGGGTTTGAGCTGAAAAGGGATACTATGCATGTGGAGTAAGGACACTTTAAAAAAGGTGTTAAATTGAGACAAAAATGAAATGAATGCAGAGAAAGTCGGCAACAATTAACCAAAAGGAACCGAGACTCCATTAAATGACAAATATTCCTAAGGAAACAGCATTCTCTCCTCTTTGTCAAAGAGTTAATACGAAACTGTATTGGTCCATGAGTACAAGAAGTTCACACAAACTGAGTCAGAATGTAAATCTTTTAAACAGTATATTTACCTAAAAAGAAAAATATAACAAGACCCAGGGGCCAATTTGGACAGTAAAAGAAAGACTGGTCAAAAATGAAGAAAGACATACTGTAAGAAATTCAGAGGCCCTGATGAAAAATGTTGTGGTGAGAAAAAAAGAGCAATGCAGGGCAAAGACCTAACATACGATGTACCTGAGCTGTGACAATAATGATCTTGAGCAGCTGCAGGCCCAGCTTAAAAGGCTTCCGGCCCTTGGCATGATATTTATCACAAGGACTCATGAAGAAGTATTTCAGCTTCCTGCGAAGGGCCTCCTCTTCCTGATCATCCCCGACCCAGTGACCTGCTCTCGCCGTGGGACACTGATGGTTGCCACGGTTGTTGTCATGACTGGTGCTCTGATTGTCATGCTTGCCGCTGCTGTCCGTGGAGCCGTAGCGAGTCACCGAGCTGGACAGGCTTTCTTGTTCTGGAAGAAAAAAAAAAAGAAAGAACACTTATTTTCTATGTGTCAACAATCCTAGAGCCTAATCAATAAATCATCCTGGCTGATACCAGCTTATTACAAATACATTGTTAACGGCGTATATGATATGCTGGACAATAACTAACATGAGATTACAGCAATGCCAAAGACATGTTTTAGGTAGTTTAGAAACAGTAACTCAGAACATATCTTGGTCGTAATAGTTTTGAAACAAAAGGATCAAAGAACAAAGATATCCTTAGCAAATGTGTATTTATGTTAATTAATAACAGCCCATATCAACTTAATAGATCATTTAAACTTGATTATTTAATATCAATACTGGTATCTGCGTGTCAGCATTAAACAAAATACGTGATATAATGTAATAAAGCAATAATAAAGTGATTAGGTAAAACAGAAGGACAAGAACGAGGACGAGAGGCTAAGAGACAACCTTTGTGACTGTAACAACTGGCAGAGCAGTAAAACGCCAATCACATGCATTGAAGTGGTTTTCCAAAGTGCTGAGCCCAAGTCAAGGGATTTCTTGCAAAACTTGACTTCACCTACTTCTCACCGACACAAATTAGTTCCAGCGACAGCTTCCTGTCAGCACCACAAGTGTGCCTGTGTCTGAGGAGTCTGTCCTCACCTTTCACTGCTCTTGCCTAAGTCGGACAGCATGTCTTTGTCTCTCACTGTGCATGGCTTTACTTCTCTCTGTCCCCTCTGGCACTTTGACCATGTGCTCAACTCGGCTACATGTGTGATTTAACCTTTTTAGCTCACAAATGGAAAAATATGTTGCTGAGGACTGTCCTCCAGAGGACAGGCTACAGAAATAGTCAATATGTGATTTTACAGTTGTCTTTAGAGTGTTAATGATTTCTGAAAACACTGCTACTCTTATCTTATTAAATTTAGGGAGGAGTCAAACTTTCTTATATATATATATATATATATATATATATATATATATATATATATATATTTATATATATATATATATATATATATATATATATATATATATATATATATATATTTATATATATATATATATTTATATATATATATATATATATATATATATATATATTTATATATATATATATATATATATATATTTATATTGACTGGTGACAAATTAAGGGAAATACCAACATAAAGTGTCTTAGTAAGATGTTGGTCCACAATGACCCGCCAGAACAGCTTCAATGCTCCTTGTCAAAGTCTCTGGACCTCTACTGGAGGGATGAACACCGTTCCTCCAAAAGATATTCCCTCATTTGGTGTTTTGATGATTGTGGTGGAGAGCTGGGTCATACTCATCAAACCCTTCAGTGACCCCTCGTGCCCTATGGATGGGGCCACTGTCATCCTGTTTTTCAGGTTTTTACTTTAATTTGTCACCCGTCTGTATATTTCAATCAGTGACAGTGAAAGGGGGAAATCTGTTTTCCCCAAACAGTCTGCAGTGCGTCTTCTAGTTACTGCAGACATCAGTGTAGTAGATGCCGACTGGTAGCAGAAGGAAGTGAGGCAGATTCCTGGGATGGTTTGGTAAGAGCTGACACATCTACAGTGAGAACTGTGGCCTGGCTGGGTTTGACAAGGGTATGAACATAAATTGAGAATATGTATGACGTTTTCATATAAACCCACTTCATCTTTTGGACATAACACGTTGTTCAACAAATTATTCTCCAGAGCGTGATAGACAAGGGCTTTTAGAAAATATTGAGAACAGTATTTGGGGTTTCAGCTGAAATTTACACTGAACTGATGTTTGACTTAAGTGTTTTCTCGGGGTAAAACTGTAATATGCTCTGGTTTCTAATCAAATACTGTCTGCGCTTATTTGGTTATTACCACAAATGCTGTAGTATTGCTTGACTGTGTACTTTTGATTACTGAATAGGGAAGTGTTGAATTCCTGCACAGAGCTCATAGACCCTTGTTTGGAATCAAATTTCAAACAATAAGAAACAGCATCCTTACACCAGAGCTACAGGCGGGACCAAACACTCAAAAAGGAGTCAATCGAGCACAAGACAATTTCATCTTGATAATGATTGAAAAAAGAAAAGAGTTTCTGCAGGCTTTACCAAGTTGAAATTAAGACCTTTTTAAACACCATATACTGTAGGGTGCAATTTAATACCCTTTTCACAATTATGCTGGCCAAAGTATTAAACTTTACTGACAGAAAACCAGTAGGCACGATATGGCCTTGATTTATTTTATTATATCGTATTTTTTCTTCCTAGCTGTATGTAACTATAATTCCTACTGATATAATTAATTATATTATGATGACCCCGGCCTGGATAAGCAGCAGGAAATAGATGGATGGATTTATCAACTGAAAAAAACTGAGTCAACAATCCCACTTTCAGTTTATAGGTGTGAAGTGTCTCCCAACAGCCCCCAATCTGATACAAAAACATATTATAACTAACATTACTCCCTACTGCAGGCATGAGAAAATATTTAAGACCTTTGTGAATTCAACTGAAGACTTTTTAATACCCTCTGAGGCCTTTTTTTTTCTAAAAAGAAGAAACTGAACTCAGTGTTTTTATTTTAAGACTGTGCGAAACCTGTACTGCTACTTGATTTGTACCTTAGCACTGTTGAGAGGGAAAATACTCACATCCTCATGTGTAACACTCTGGTCTTTAAATAATTACTGTTATAACTGAATGATTTTCAACTTTAAAAAAAAACATTTTGAAGAGAAAAAGAAAAAGTTAGTGAGATACTGACAGATGGACAGACTGGTCGAATTAACCAGGTTTACAAACTCAGAAAAGTGTGACTAAGCTAACACAGCAGGCAATTTATGGTTGGAAACAGAGCTGGTCAATGTGTCATGTCTTTACAGGAACTGACCACACCTCATTGGAAAATCACAAATCACCAAGTAGGCTGATCATGCTCTCACATTTTTATGTGAGAGCATGATCACATAAAAACCCATTTTCTGACTTTGTTAACCCTGATACGACGGAAACTCTGGGTTTTCCGTCTCAGAAACTGAGAAGACTTTAACTCTGATTCAGTTACCGTGGTAACTTACTCTGTAAATCTAACCTGCTCACTGGCAGGTTTTTCTTCAACAAACCCCGAGTTTCTCTCTGTCTCCTCCCCTCCTGCTGAGCCTGCAGGAGCGCGCTTCATTTCCTCATTCATGCCGTCCATATCAAAGCGCATATCGGAGAGAATTAACTTGCAGAAGTTTAACAAAGCCTGCGTTTACAAACGCAGGCTTTTATGTCAGTCATCAGTGTTAGGACAGAGGTAGTGATCTCTTACATTAAAATATTACACATTTGGCTTCATCCTCAGCTCAGAATACAGTCTATACACTGTCTGTCTTTCTAACACTGTGACTCTGTGGAGATTAAGACAACTGTCAGACTGTCAATCAGTTCCCCTGCATTGAAACATGAACCATGCAATGAATCACTAAATTTAAAAAAAAGAAAAGAAAAAAAAATTTCTGAGGATTTTGACATGAGACGCTGATGTATGAGTGGTCTTGTCCCATGTTGAAATTGGTCAAACTGATGAATCATTCCTATCATAGTCATCCATATCATATTGTAGATTGTGACATTTCTTAGTGAAGATGATGAAAAGATTTTAACATTTAAAAACTGGACAAAATGTAGTTTGAAAGTGATATGTCTGAACTTGTTTTAACAGCATTTCAGTTACTGTATTTAGTTTTACTACATGTTGAAATATTGTCTTTAAGAGCTGTTGAGCAAGATTTTTAAATTAAAATAGACGTCCGAAAATTTACACTCAGCTTGAACGTAGATGCTTTTTCATCTGCAAAACACAAAAACCATGAGGCTGTTACCGGGTCAGACTATGAGGTTACAATCATAGATCTATAAACTTATCGAACAGATAAACTGGTATCTGTTCGATCTATATTTTCATCTTCTGCTACCACCAGCACTTTGTCCCCATCAGGTTACAGCTGAATAAATATATTTCGAAATGTAATCTAACAAACAGTACGATTCCACCGCTTGAGCACCCGTTAAGGAAATTAAAGTCTGCCAAATAATGTGGTGTAATGGATTACACTGAATAAAATGTAATAGTGTTAATAGAGCCTTTTTCTCCAGCTCAGCTCTTTAACTGCTGCTGAATCGCAGTATCTGAGACCCATTGATGATGGCTTTTTTTAAATTAACCAGGCATACGCTTAACCCGGAGTGGACGTACTCAAGAGTTGATTCAACTAACTCTGATCAGCTGTCCTGGAACCGAAAACTCTGAGTTTTACCATCTCAGGATTAGTCAAGTCGGAGTTCAGCGTTAGGCTCAGAGTTTGTTAAACCTGGAGCAGGCCCATGGCCGCTACAGAGAAACAATGATGAACGGGGTCACTTTGAAAACTGGACATAAAAAAAACATCATTTTAGAGCATGTGTTTATTGTTCTTTATTCAACAGAGAGCGTGGCAACGTCAGATAAACTGCTGAGTCAGCACGAATCCAGACTCAACAGACACAGCAAGTCAGCAGAGCAAACCAACAGCTTAGCAGAGTTGTCCCATGGAAATGAGAAGTGAAACAGGAGGAATACAACACCACTGTAAACAAGATGGATTTTCAACAGAGAAAAACATCACGCAGCCAAGTTTGGGACCGGCATTTCTCCAAAATACTTGTCACGGGTTATTCTCTGGCATTGCAATCAAACAATAAAACAAATGGCGTGTGTCAAGTTTTCCTGTTTTTCAACAAGATGCAATATTTAGAGTCATTTCTTTACACAGAATTTAGTTTGTAAGAGGATCAGTTCGGCAACTGTAACTAAAAGGAGAGGACCTAGTTCCTTTTATAGGTAACAATACATTACATGAAATGTAAAAAAATGGGTAGCCTCACTATCAAAAAATCCAAAGACAACAATTAAATTGAAATTAGTTCATGTTCTCTGATACTTTTAAAAGTGTAATCAGCATTTTTTTTTTGTTTGGAACCTGAAACATGGACTCTTCCGGGTTTTACTCAAAGCAGTTATCCTGCTATTTAGTTATTACAAAGTAATAATTCAGCTTCATGAGAAAAGCTTACTGCTGATGCAGAAAACATTCATTTCTCAGATTTAGCACTTTTCAAGTGTGTATTAAAGGCCCAGTTGATCTATTTGGGAGTGATCGCAGTTTCCAACCCTACGTTTTGATCTTTGTTGGTTTGTTAGAAAAAACAGAGGCTTATTTGAATATGATTAGTGGACAAAATGCTGATTTTCCAACTAACATTAGCCCCTTAATAAAGCCTGTTCAAGGCGGTATTCCCCCTCGTCGTTCTGTACTAAAGGTACGAACATGGAATTGGGGGCATTGTTGTTCCAGTAATAAGCCGGCCGCAGGGGGTAGTCACAGAGCCACACTGACGTCTATGTAGACGCCGACGCTGTTGTGCTACACATTCCTGCCTCTTATTCCTGAACGCCGGCGTGCTATCTAAAAATCACACACAGGGGCGGCATTATGTCGGCTTTGTTTGGCCCAGTGTAAACGAGCAAAGACAGAAGAATGAGGGGTCTTCTTAACGGCAATATAGCGGCATCTCTGTTTAAAAGAGGCTATTGACTCAAGCTACATCACCCGAGCCATCGCTCCCTCTGGAGCCACAAAAGCCTCTATACAACTTTTTTTCCCCACATATGCAGTAGTACTAACCAAGACCTTTGAACAAACTTTGATCAGTAAAATTGGTAGAGTTCCCTTTACCTTAAATTCATGTGGCCAAAAAAAACAAAACAAACCAAAACAAGAAAACAAACAAAAATAGCTCAGCCTTTAATTAAGCATAACATTAACTGTCCATCTCAAAGTTTTAACCATCTTTAAAACTGAGGTAAGTGATTAGTTTTAGATTTTAACTGCTGCCACTCTTATATTGTTTTAAGTGTTAAATTAAATCTCAAGTCTTTACTCTGTTTTTTACTCATTATTTGTGAGCCAAGTCTGACTAAAATGTTTACTGTGCACGACTCGCCTTAAGAGTTAAGTTGTTACCTGAGATTTTACGATAACCTCATTTGTTTGCCTGGAGTAAACCAAACCCATATTCATATTCTTTTCCTGCATTAACCAGCACCTGTTGTTAACCTGTGAGCATTTCTAGCTGTTAAGTTGATGTGAATGGCATCGAGATGAGCAATTGGTTTCAACAAAATTAGCTGAAAGTGAGAGCGTTTCAATCACCTCGGCTACAAACGAGGCAGGCGAGGCGCCCTGGCTCTGACAGGGGTTGCGTGTCTTGGTGAGAAGAATGACAAACAGCCAAAACAATCCAACCACTTAACATTTCATGTGGACAATAGTTGCGAAACCGAGTGCACAGACACTATATCTTTGATCAGAGGAGTGTGTCTATCGTCACGGCAGATAGCAATCGGACAAACAAAAGTGGGTGCAGGCCAATGAGCGTGCCACCAGGTTTGACACTTAAAGTTGCTCAAGCTGAATAAATCTGTGAAAATATCTGGCTCTTCTGGTTCACCGCCACCTCTGGAGCGTTGGGAGAAAACACTGATGTAGCTATCTGTCTGTCAATTACAATCCTTGCGGTAACTGGAAATCTGTCAACAACTTGGTATCAGTGCCTGGATCTAGTCTGGCAGTCCACAGCTAAAGGCCACCCACAGGTTGAGAGTCCAAAACTTCCAGTTATACACAAGTTAAAGGAAACATCGTGAAAAAAAAGAAAAAAAAGAAAAAAAGAAAAGAGGATATACTGATAACCATGTTAGGTTATTTGTAGGTAGGAGGGCTTATCTTTGATGAACTGAATTGCATCCTTCCTTCCTTATGCAGCAATGTGTTTAACACTTTTCTATGAGCCTTTGGTTCAGTTTCAATACAACAGATATAATTAGGGGAAGAGAAAAAAAGCCTGACAATACAGCCTTAAAACACAAAACAAAAGATATATTGTCTTACTTACCTCCAATGGTAAGTAATTATATTGGGGTTGGCAGGAAAAATCTGAAAGTCAGTTATCTCATAACCTCTGCACATGCATAGTTAGATACCACTAGGCATGGCAAATTGTAACTTGGGTGAACTGACCCTTTAACTTGAGGCTTACTGAACACACACTGTGTGTTGTGCCACACAAAGCAGGGCTCAGTCTGTATGTGTGGCACACAGCTGATCATCAAAACACAAGTTGGTATTAGAAGACTCTGAAATTCTTTTACAAAAATATCTTAACTCAAGATCTACTTACTAGCTTTTTTCAGGGCTTTCAACCACATCTCACGGTCTTAAAAAGCTAGTAAGGGGATCTTGACTTTAAAATGCTTCCTTTCAACCGAATGCTTCTAAGGCCAAGAATGAACTTTCATGCTCAACTCAAGAAATCCCTCACAGTACAGAGGGACACTATTCTCAGTGCAGTCGTACTTCAGCTACCCCACATTAACAGTCCAACGAAAAACAGCGGACTCAACCATGCATGAGAGGAGCTTATGAAAGAGCTATTATTATGCATGAAAGAGTCAGGCTGTTTAGATGTACTTAACTTAATTCACTAGATTTGCCGGGGGGGGGGGGGGGTAATGGTGGTGGTGGTGCTGCATCTGGTTCTTCAAGGGAGAGAGACTTAACAGTCTCTTTTAGACCAAGAAATCACACAATCCTGCAACCTCTGAAACTGGGGCAAGAACTTCACGCTATAGGTGCATTTTATTATTATAGTCTGCAACTACATGTAGTTGAGGATAAACCCTTCAAAAAACACAACCACTCCACTTTGTCTAAAAATGCCAGAAAATGGTGAGAAATGCCGTCTTTGAATGTTTTGCTTTTATCCAACCATCAGACCAAAACACAAAGGCATTAAATTTGTAGTGATACAAAATAGAGAAACACTGCAAATCTCTATAGTTAAGAACCGGAGGACAGTGACTATTTGGTATTTTTGTATGAAAAAAAAAAAAAGACTCAAATCATGATTTGATTATCAAAATAACAACACAACTAAGCTATTACTCGGCTAACTGTTTCAGTTCTAATATAGTCTATTTCTATTCTGCTCTATCTCAAACAATTCAAATACAAAGCATGTAGCTAAACCAACTACAAACACTGTATTTTTACTTTGCAAAATGACCAACTCTTTGCAGGCAGACATTAGATTCTTCTGTAGAAGGATTTGTAGGAGTAAAGAATAATTG
This sequence comes from Xiphias gladius, assembly GCF_016859285.1. Classification (NCBI taxonomy): domain Eukaryota; kingdom Metazoa; phylum Chordata; class Actinopteri; order Istiophoriformes; family Xiphiidae; genus Xiphias; species Xiphias gladius. The sequence goes on along the minus strand of NC_053414.1, from coordinate 20,693,089 downwards.
AATACCTGTCTCTAACTGGTATTTATTCATTTTTACTGCTGTGATGATCACAAGGAGGTCATGCTTGAACAACTGTCCTGTTATTGTGCTCCGCAGTTTCTGTATAAAAGACACGGGTCGTGGAGGAGTGGAGAGGCACAAGCCTCGTTTAGGGTTAAAATATAAAGTCATCGCAGCATAAGCCTGATGTTGACAGGCCCGTCTGGGGAAAAAAAACACACTTGATGATAATGACTACTGTACCTCACCAGAAGATGACAGTGCAGAAATAGACTGGGATGACCATAATGTTGTGAACGTATCTGCAGAAACAACTCCATTTAGACACCGGAGAGCAGCTCTAAAACCCGCTTACATACCGGAGAGAAGCAACAAAACCGCGTGTTAACGAGCAAAACAATCTCTGCTTGTGACAAAAAAAAGAGAGGACTGATTAGGGAGTTAAAAGTTACATTTAAAAGTTAAATGTCGGCACTACGTTACCTGAGGAGTCCTGGTGCCCTGTCGCAGCCATGAATTTGACCTTTTAAAAGACAATAAATATGCGAATCATACAGCTAAAACTAAAAGTAGCCGGCTGGTTTGTTTGTTTGTTTGTTTTTTAAACCGTGGCAGTAAGCGTTTATGAGTGTTTCAGTCCTCATCCAACAGCCCGGCCGAGCTGCTCACTTCCGCTCAGGTCATGTGACTGCCACCATGTGACCACATGGACCAGCTCCGGGTTGCCACACTGATCTTCGGCCCGTTTTAAGATGATCCCCTGCAAGGATGACCGGATCTCGCTACTACAGGGTAAACGTGTTTGGTGGGACTCTCTATAGACCCCCCCCCCACTCTACAGACCACTTTCATTATTTCCAGCTGTATTATAGCTGTGTATTACAAAGCTGCAAAACTACATTCTCATTTTTGAAGAATTACAAACCCTGAAAATATCCATTACCATCTTGTGTAAGCCTGCCAAAGCTTACTTGTACTAATGAAAAACGTTTGATTTTTTTTTTTAATTCTACAAAGACAAATGGATTCAAGGTTGTTTTTTCACAAAGAGGTTTTATAAGATTTTGAATTTTTCCACTATGGCTTTTTAAACTAAATATGGTTCATAAAGTAGCCTCAAAGTTATATACCCTTAACAATTTAGTGGACAATAATTCAAGGGTCATAAGTTTGACTCACTTTTGCATCAATCATCCCCGTACAAATACCTAATATTCACAGGTTATTCTACAAAAGTTAAAATCTTTGTCTGTCTCAATGTGTATTTCCTGTATTTGATTGATTTGATGCATCTGATTTAAAAACTTTGGAGTACTTTCTAAACCTTAAGAACGCAGCCTTGGCAAAGGTATAAGCTGATCCAATGCTTTTGCTCCTCCACATATGTAAATGAGGTGGTAAAAACATTAGAACATAATTTCAACACAGAGGCCCAGTGTCTGGAATTTAAAAGACAGTACTCATTACATGACTGTTGTGCTGGATTACGTTACATTGTACAGGTATTTCTATTTTACTGATCACTCAGTGAAAAGGTTACCGCTCTGCATGACTGCATGCATAATAAATTTCACCATTACTACAATTATTTTCAGTCACGTTTCAACCAGGACAAACTTTGCAAGCAGTTGAATAAAACTGTCAAATGTCATTAAGTGTCATCGTGTACAGAATTAAGTCCATTTACCTTAAAGGTTGTTTTGGGTAAAAATAGGCCTTCTCTTGTGACTGAATTCAACTGTCTAATCTAATCTAGTCTAATCACACATTTGTGGTTCCCAGAAACAGGAGCGGAGTGAGAAGTCTTTTTTTTTCCCTCTCTCGGACAAATGACTCACCTTCCCTGCCTGATTTCCTAACACTTAATTTTCCAGTTGCAGTATCCTACATGGCAAAACATCCATAATTTCTTCAAACCTAAAAAAATTATTTATCCAAAAACATACCTTCATGTGTTTATTTACGTTTTATCAGAACAAAATACAGGTATAGACATTATTTTGCATAAACATACATGCCACCAATAATGCTTAAATTGCAGGCTTAACATGTGACACGAGTAAAGCAGCTCCACCTTTTGAACACATCCCTGTTAGACTGTGTTACAGTTTTGTGTTGATCCCATAACACAGACATGTACAGACAGTCTGTGAAGGATACAACTATTATCCCATCAGGCCTTTTATCTGACTAATATGATGATATGAGGAAATGGAAAATTTCCCATCAGCTGTTTAGCTTGGAAATTGTTCGGTTTCCCCTTAATATGATGTAAAAAAAAACAAAAAACAAAAAAACACCCAAAAACCTCATATGCAGCACAAGATTAACCAGCTGTTAATCAGATTAATAAATAGACTTTTTGGTGTAATGTTTACATTCTGAATTTGTCTAGCAAAGTCCTACTTTTCACTGCAAAGGAGTGAAATCAATAATCAATAAATATGTCTTAGTAACAGATACGTTCAAAGCAGTATACAGTATACTTTCCTTTAGTGCTGAAACGATTAGCTGAGTGTCAGTCGACCAGTTGAGCAATAGGAAGGTAATTGACAACAATTTTGATAGATGATTAACACATTTTTAAAGCAAAAAAGAAAAAAGACAACTGGTTCCAGCCTGTTGAATATGAAGATTTGCTGTTTATTTTATGTCTATGAAAGTAAACTGAATAGCTTTGGGTTTCAGGCTGTGGATCGGACAAAACAAGCAATCCGAATATGTAATGATATGAATGGTAACGGACATTTTTCCCTGTTTTCTGACATTTTATATACCAAACAATCGATTAATCAAGAAAAATTTCTGAACATTAATCAGTAATCCAAAGAACTGTTAACTGCAGCCCTACTCTCCCTTTCTTTCTGCATCCAGATTAAGTTCTCTTGAATGAACACTGTCTGCAGCGGTCGAGACACTCCAGCACTTAAATTAACATCATACCTCCACCCACTCAATCTCTCATCCAATCTCTCCCCTATCTGCTCTCCAGTGCCTTGTCTCTGGTGATCACCGCCTCGTCAAACTTGATCATGAGCGTGGTGCCCTTGTGCCAGTGGACGGTGACCTTGGCGGGGAAGCCACTGTGGTTGAGGATGGCCTCTACGATCCCTCCGGTGAAGGCTGCACAGTTCAAGGTGCTGTTCTCTTTAGGAACAGAGATGTACGTGTTGACGAGGGGCTCCTTTTCGATGATGTAGTAGGTCTTGTCGTCGTCGTTGGCCTGCTCCAGCTTGTCTGCCTCCTTGCCGAACAAGGCTCTCCACACAGAAACCTGTGGAGCACAAAGCAAATGACTGAGGAGCGGGTAGGTGGAGGTTCACACTGGGATTTCACTGACTAACACTACACTAAAAGTTTAACGAGTGAATGTTTCATACAGTTCCCAATATTCAAATGTATTGAGATCATACCTGTTCACTGACTATGTTTCGCTGACCTGAGGGCTCTGTTTCAATCACAAGAGCACAACGATAGGCACAAAATGGTAGGAACACTTGTTATATTGGTTTATGTAAGTGCGTCAGTGCAAAGTGCTAAAGGGCTGGCTGAGGTGAATATAAATCAGAGGATGTGGTGATTATTAAATACACTCTTAGCCAGTCACATCTCTGGTGTTGTAGCTCTGAAACCGCTGTGCCAATCACAGTGACGCATGACGACAACAGCTCAACAAATGCAAAGATGCCTCGCCAGGAAATCGCATTGTTGCCTGAATGGTGCAGAGCGGTATGATGCGAACACACAACACCTCAAACCTGCAGCTGGAGGCAGATGGTGTTTTTTTTCTTTAAACAGTTAATTAGTGCAATGATGATAGAAAATAATAATAAAAGTGTTGGTGAAGCTTTTTTTATATCATATTGTAATTGATGTGCTCTGGCTCTGTGATGTCCTTCAAGAGTAAAACATAAAATGCCACTTTTGCTACAAAATAAAGTTGGAAATGATGCAATGATGTACAGACTTTATGAAACCCAGTAATATCACGTTCCTGCATCAAAGGCAGAATATAGGCGGTTAGTTTCAGTGGGCAGTAGCGTAAATTATCTGTCAAACAGAAATGCATGAGAATCAGTTTAAATGCTGCAATTAAATTGAGCCTATAGGTTCCACAGTAACAAGCAAAGAACATGTATCTCTGTGGTAACTAGGCCGACATTGTTTGAATGTGATCAGGTCAGCCCGTTTTTGTTTGTGTTACACAGCACAGGGACATAATGCTAATCCTATTCTGGGCACTGCAAAAGCTCAGCTCTGAAAAACAAGAAAAAAAAAAACAATAAAATGGGGGAAATATTACTTGAAATAAGCTAAATTATCTGGCAACAAAACAGGAAAACTCACTTGCCAAGATATTTAAAACAAGCAAAGATAAGTTTGAAAAAGTTAAATACTCTAAAGTGAAAACTGCCTGGTAAGAAGAAATATCTTGTCAGACAAAAAACAAGCATATGTTGCCTTGATTTAAGATATTTCATCTTAATTAGATTTTGCTTTTTGTAGTGTACTTGCTCTTCCTCTGTCCATCACCTTCTCTCTTTCTTTTTCTCTCAGTCTCCTCATCCTGTCCTGTATCTCTTCCTTTCCCATTATTACAGGACTACTGAGTACTCATGTGATCCCATCGTGAGATGGTCTCTAGTTGGTGTGATTTTTAAACTATTTGATTATTTTGTGCTTCATTTTCTTGCGTCATCTGGCTGCTTTACCTGTTTAAAATACATAATGCCTGATTGTTTATGTTTTTTAAAAGAGCTTTCCTGTTATCATAAAATTCAAGCTTAATCACTGTGGGTTTTTATTTTTATTTTTATATTATTTATTTATTGCAGCAAAAAAGTGAAAAAAAAAACGTGCAAGGGTACAAGACAAGGTATGGGCAGAAATATGTGTCACAAGAAACTTAATTCAAGACAAGTAAAGTCATTTTTGTTTGCTGTATATAGAGTAAAATCATAATTATTACCTCAGGGCACTTTTCATATAAAGCAGGTCTATATATACATATAGTAGATTTTCTGAGAACACCCAGTCAGTTTACAACAAAAGGTTACACTAAAAGTTTGGTGGACACCAATGATTTCCCCATGTATGTTTTTTTAAAAATCATATGTATGTCTTGTGATGTTTTACGGAATAGTCAGTACAACATGTTTGTTTATTGCTGCTGTACGTGCACCTTGGAAACTGGGTTGTTGAAATGAAAGTTATGCATCATGTGTAATACTGTCTGAAATCAGCGTGTGACTAGTGATGGGCAAAGCAGTTCAAAGCAGCGACTCAGCCACTGTCTTCTCTCTCGGAGCTACACCAGAGCAGCCAACCGTTGTGTCATACTGCAGGTTTCACCAAACATTGTAAACTACAAATCACTCAATCACATTTTGTTCTATTGCTACTTGTTTGTCTCACTTACTCATGACGTTATGTTGTACTGTATGTGTGTTGCTGCTGTGGCAAAGTGAGTTCCCTCTGGGATCAATAAAGTACCTACCTACCTTGTCTATAAGCTATCTGTCTGGTCTTAAGGTTACAATGGCCATAGGAGCGATAACTTCACGTAGCCTAAAGCGGAGAAATGATTGTGTCGAGACTGGCTACTGGTATGCTTCCAAGTTCAGGACTGCCTTTTGTTCTGGAAATATCCCACATTGTTTACATTTCTTGTTTATTATATACAGATTTGGAGCGAGACACACACACACACACACACACACACACACACACACACACACACACACACACACACTCTCTCTTTTCACTGTATCCCTATAGCCATCCTTTCACCGCAGCTTAATGTCAGAAACCTGAATCAGCTGTGTATTTGCTGTCCTGAACGCACCCCGTTCCCCCTGCAAACGTATGACCTGAGTCACTCACTCAGTGAGGGATTCAGGTGATTCAGTGAATCACTCGCCTTTGCTCGCAACTGACCGAGAACTCGACTGAACTGACTGAGGACGGATCAGTTCAGGAAGTGCTTCGTTCCCCCAAAAGATTCGGTCTTTTGAAACGTGAAACATTCGCGAATGACACAACACTAGCCTGTCTGGTTTGTTGACATAATCAAAGAACCACCATGTTAAGTACAGATTTCTTAGTAATGACAAGATCATTCACTCCACCCCCCCCCCCCCCCCACACACACACAAACAAGCAATGGCGCCGGTGAGCAGACGAGAAAAAGTCGGTTGTCTTGGCGTCGTACAATATCTTTGCGGCACCAAAGCAGAGTTATTTTGAGGCAGTTATTTCACATCTTTTATTATGTACACCTTGTACACCTATGTACACCTGTACGAGGTCTGGACCTCGGTGGCCTCGATGGTGGGTACGGCCATGGCTGGATTTATGTACATGGGAGACCAGTTATCCAGGATCATCATTGTCAGATTTAGTGTATCTTCCCGTACAGGTGCATCAAGAACTACAGGAAACCATAGTCATATTTCTTGTTTTTGTAAACATACTTGGCCAATAAAGCTGATTCCGATTCTTAATTTTGAAGGATGTCCACTGTATTACCTAAAGCTTCTTGACCTCTCCTCTCACATATGTTTCCCTTTTCTTATCTGTTCTTACGGCTTTTTATTGCCAGTGGTATTCAGATCACATATATTCAGATATAAGTATTCAGATTCTTTATTTAAGTGAAAGTAGGGTATCAATACATGTAAAAGTCCTGCATCTAAAGTTCTACTCAAGTAAAAGTAAATAAGCAATATTAGTAAAATTTAATTAAACATGTAACACTTTGATGTTAGCTAATGAAGGTGCAGTGAATTTTTAGCTATTTTTGAAAACATTTCATTTTTCATTGTACCACGTAATTATTAATTAAGTCCTAAAAGTCTTTTTTTCTTAAAATAATAAGTTATTATAATACAAGTAAAAAAGAAAAAAAATCTACCAGCCTAGTTAGATTTGTTTAAACCTGTTGAAAAAAAATCAACTTGTTTCTACAACTTTTGAGAAATTACAAATGACTTGGTAAGATGAAGTTTTTTGCAGTGTTTGAATAATGGAAAATGTCAATCTACAAAGTAACTTAAGCAATCAGAAAAATGTAGTGGAGTAAGAAGTACAATATTTCTCTCTGTTCACTTTGTCTCTAATGTTTGCTCTTTTGAAATAATGGATAATTTGACCTCTTTAGGCCACAACCACTTATTTAAATAAAACCATCAGAGTTTTAGAGGAGGAAATGTCACTTTGTGGAACTGCTAACAACTCATACAACTGGAACAAGACAGGGGACCCCAAGGAGACACTGCTGTGTTGGGGTTTGGTGTTGTAATAATAACCTTATCATGTTTTTTTTTTTTTTTTTTTAATACATACAATCTTAATTTGAAAAGTAAGCAGTGACTACAGCTGCCAGGTGAATGTAGTGGAGTAAAAAGTACAATATTTCTCTCTGAACTGTAATGGAGTAGAAGTAAAAAGCAGCATAAAATGAAAATACACAGGTAAAGTACAAGTACCTCAAAACTCTACTTAAGTAAAGTACTTAGTTACTTTCCACCACTGCTCACCAGCGATGGAAGGATTACTCAGAACCTTTACTTAAGTATAAGTAGCAATGACACATTGTAGAAACACAGCATCAAAATATACAGAAAGTACTGGAAGTCAAAGTCCTCATTATGCAGAATTGCCCATTTGAGAATAATATGTAATAATGGATTGGGTTTATTGATGTATGAATGAGTAAGCTTCATTTTAATGTTGCAGCTGGTAAATGTGGGACTAATTCTAACTACTTTATATACTACTGGGTAGCTTAATCTACAAAAATACATCATAATTCTTTTTTTGTTATTATATTTTGTATTAATAATCTGAATCTGCAAAGTAACTAGTCACTAAACTGTAAAATAAAAGTAAAACATTTCCCTCTGAAATACTGTGGAGTAAATGGATAAAGTAGCTCAAAATGGAACTCAGGTAAAGTACAAGTTCCTCAAAACTGTAATTAAGTACAGTGCTTGAGTAAATGTACTTAGTTACTTTCCACCTCCCTGGCCTTTGGGACTGGCTCTGTGCTTTTCCTGCTATGGATCTATGTTCCCATTGAAGAGCAAATGAATGGCTTTGCAAACAGTTGCTCTTCCAATATCACTCACACACACACACACACACACACACACACACACACACACACACACACACACACACACACACACACACACACACAGAGAGAGAGAGAGAGAGAGAGAGAGAGAGAGAGAGAGAGAGCTGGTGTGTACCTTGATGAAAAGCAGTATGTTCAGGACTTTGGTCTCTCTCTTGCCGTTCTTCTCTCTTAGCACCAGCACGTCCAGCAGGCTGCCTCCGACCCGCTGACCCAGGTCGGACAGACGAGCCTGCAGCTCGGACACCGAGTACACTCGGCTCTGGCAGTACTGCACCACCTCCGAGAAGAGCAGGGCGAAGGCGCTCACGCTCACCTCGGTCTTGGCCCGGCTCAGGGGCCGCTCCAAAATGGCAGACTTGCCTCTGGTGAAGCGAGTCTCCATTATGATTTCAATGAACGGCTGTACCGGTGCAAAGGCAGTTCGTATGATCGCTCACTACACCTGCTTTTGTTGTCGTTTGTGTTACTTCCTGCTCCGACGGTGAACGTCAGCTTGTCACGTGACACCACTGATCAAACGTAAAAAATAAAAATCATCACTTTTACAGTCACCATTCTGACTAATCTGCGAGTAACATTTTCAACCTAGTAAGTCAAAATGATATGACATTACCAGATAATAAGTAAGTCTAATTTAAAAAAAAAATTAATAAATACAATAATGTAAAACTGGATAAAATTAATACAAGACCATGACAAATAAAATCGATGAGAAGGAATTGAACATTTTAAAATTCTAGAAATTATTCATAATTTATATATTAATATAATTAATAATTCATTTATAATACATCCTGAAAATGTATTCATTTGTTTATCTTTGTGGGTTCACATAAAATGAATGACACAAATTCACATTTAGCCTTTTGATTTGAAATGGTTTAATGACTAACCTTCATATTACCACAGCTTACTATGTACAAACTATTAAAGGACAATCGTAATCCAAAAGTTTGGTTCTGAAATTAAAATGATGCTTCATGATTTTGCCCCCCATCTCTATGAAACCTGAACTTCCAGAAGTGTTTACTATCATTCTTAAAGCTTCTTTAAGTGCACAATTACTACCAGGGGGATATTTTCTTGATTTTGTGACAAAATCGGTCAATATTATGACTGCATGTTTATGTATCCCATTGGTGACAGTATTGCCAGCTTCATGGTTTATCAGCACAAAATCCACCTCAGATCAGGACAGTTCTGTTTGTCTGTAATTCCCCCTGCATTTAAAGGTCACATATCGTTGACTGTTTATTACCGGCGACTAAAAACGTTTCCTGACACTGCCGAGAACACAAACAGATGCACACATCATATGAGACGGTAAACATTAACCATAAATCTGCTTTATCTTTCACTTCTGTTGTGTTTATCGAATTCACATATTGTAATTCTGTACAAGGCTGTGTAAAATCTGAGGTAAAGAGTGACAATATGATACAATATAATTTTAGACAAAGCACTTATTTGTAAGAAACCTTACTGGGCGGCCCAGGCTTTGTTTTGCTTGTGAAACACTTTAACGTACTGTAGTCTAAATCAATATTTGGAGCCATCAGTGTACAAAGAGTACTCTCCCCTATTGGGTCACAACACTGCAGTCATGCACGTACACCTACACAAATAAAACTACACAACTCATCTCAGAACTTGTAGGGAGCACAACTGTGCTACTCAGTTTACATTTTTGAAAAGTCTGCATGTTGAGGATTATCGTTCTGGTTCTGTTTAACGGAAACTATTTGTTTTTTTTTGGAGGCAGCGACTAGGAGTTGACTAGGAACATGACTTTACCTGGATTTTCGATTTTTGTTCTGGCTTTATTCTGCTTCTTGTCTGTCTGCAGCAGGCCGACAGGTAAATTTAATTAATAAAAAGATGCAAAAGTTTGAGTGTTGTTGACGGCATTTACAATGATTATCATGAGTTAAATTCTTCATCAGGCTAACAGTTTCATTTTGGTATGCTGATAAGGAATATTTTCTCTCTAGGAAAGTGAAGAAACAGCAGTTTTTCCTGAGTGCTTACTATGAACTCATCATGTGCTCAGTTTAGCTCCGAAGGACAGTCAAGCATCTGATGTCACACACATCAGCTCACACCATCTTCTGATGTAATTCACATTTATTTTTTAATAAGGATATAAGGTTACTGATGTTTAAACTTGACCTATAAATTCTTTTATGCTTCGTCTCTTCTAGTTATTAACTGTGAAACATAGTGTACCAACCTATCTCTGTTGTTGTTTTTAGGGAGGGTGTTGCAATTTTTTCTAAGTCAAAGGGCGCGTCCAACGGAAATATTAATGATGATGGGGATGACCTTGCATTTTTAAAAATCAAAACATAAATTCCAGCAAGGGGGCTGGAATTTATATCCTCACCTCAATAAATTTCCTCCACTCCTTAATTTAGCTGTGATCTGAACAATGCCATTAAGATGTCAGTAGCATTAACTGCGCCACACACATTTGAGGGGGTATTAAAATCGCTGTCTTACCCTTTTTTATTTTCTTCTTTCTACAACTCGTACAGTGATTCAAGCGGTCATTTCTCTGAACTTGATTTTTATGATGCCATTAAGGAGTGGCCAGAGTGCAACTGTTATTTGAAATAACTAAAGAGTTCCTTCGCTGACCCATGAATGCACTTCAGTGTTCCTCCTTCACTTCTTTTTTTCCTCATTTCTGCCGTTATCAGGTCTCCACCTGCGCAACATGGACAGCTTCATCCGCGCTGTGCAGCAGGTTGAGGAGTCCGACCCTGGTCTGTCCCCCCTGACTCTGGTCAGGGCCCTGCGGAGGACCGCTGGCCACGACGATGCGATGACCATCCATTTCTTGGGTGCGTCCTACAATCTCATTGATGCTGAGGTCCTAGAGACATCCATTCTCAATGCCTCATCCTTCAGCTTTTTTGACAAGGCCATCCACCATATTGTGACAGACCAAGGAGAGGAACGAGGGGTGGTTCTCGCTCCGGATGGCACCACAGTAGCCCTCGCACCCTTACTGCTAGGAATCGAGTCAGGACTTAAAGCAAAGATTGAAGGGAAGCCAGCGGCTGGAATCTTTCCTCTCACCTTAGGCAGGACGCTGGGCCTGTCCTTCCTCAGCCTCCAGGACTTCCCACCACCTTATCGCCTGGGGCCTAACGGATGCTGGGACAGTGTGGACCACCCTAAGGTGTTCAAACTGTCTCGGCCTGCCACTCTGGCCACGGATGCTGTGATTAATGGGGGCATGGATGGAACTATACTGGGCACAGACCTCAGCAACCTAAGTGGATCTGAGCAGCCGCCGGCCCTCAGTGAAATTTTGAAAGGATACTATAGTTATATTTTGCATGAGGGGCAGGGTCTTGATGCAGTGACCAACCATGTTAGCCCAAGGCGAAGGGAGATCTCTAGATCCATTCTGGAGCCACTTGAACTTCACATCCAGATAATGGAGACACTAGCATTGGTCTGGAAGCTGGAGAAGACAGAATGGATCGCTATGGACACTGGAGTTGGGAAGGCGGTGAGGGATGGATTGCAGGCATTTGTGCACAAGTACTGGGGTGAGCTATGAAGTGATCAAAAAAGGTGCAAGTGCAAGTCAGGGCTGCAGCCATGGTTTGTAAAATGTTAACACATTGTGAAAAATGTCTATCCCAATTTATATCCACGTTATAATATATATATCAGTAAACTACTATCTACCGATATATCAGCCTAGCCAATTTGTGGCTGTAGACTCCAGTCTTGACCGTTTGGAAACACGAACTTGTGGGTATGACATAGCAAAATCTCTGGTGGTTTTAGTATCCTGACCCTCATCCTCTCTCTTCCTCTTTTCAGACTGCCCTCAAATCATCTCTCGCTGTCAGTGGGGGGCAGAAGCCTACAAGGGTACACCTATCCCATTGTCTCTGCCCCTCCAATTTCTGTATGTTCACCACACCTATGAGCCATCCTCGCCCTGTTTATCCTTCCCAAAGTGCTCTCGCGACATGAGAGCCATGCAGCATTTCCACCAGGAAGTCCGCGGTTGGAGCGACATAGGATACAGGTTACCAGCTTTTGAAAAGGAATAGTTTTACATCTCGGGAAATATGTTTATTCACTTTCTTGCTGAGAGTAAGATGAGGAGATTGATCATCTCACTGCTTTAAGAATGAGCCTGGAGATAGGAGGTGATTACACTAGCTTAGCATAATGACTGATAAAGGGGAGAAACAGCTAGCCTGGCTCTGATCTAACTCTCAGCAAGAAAGCAAATAAGCATATTTCCCAAAATGTCAAACTATTCCTTTGAGTAGAAATAATTTATTAATTGTTAATGTTATTATAACTTTTTGAAAGAATGCTGCTGATTAATCGTCTTTCATATGCATTTTTTTGCATAAACTTTGTTCAGCTTACTTCAGACCAGTTACTGTACATTGCACTCATTTATCATGTGCTGTACTGTCTCTGTGCCCTCAGCTTTGTCGTGGGCTCTGACGGCTACGTCTATGAAGGGAGAGGTTGGAGCCTCCTTGGCACACACACCAGGGGGCACAATGACATCGGGTATGGCGTGTCAATCATCGGTAACTACACTGCCACCCTGCCGTCTCGCCATGCCATGGACCTGTTGCGCAATCGTCTAGTGCGATGTGCAGTAGCTGGAGGAGGACTGGCTGCCAACTTCACCATCCATGGCCACAGACAGGTGGTGAACTACACCGCCTGCCCAGGAGAGGCCTTCTTTTCGGAAATAAGGAGCTGGGAACACTTCAGGGATTGATAGGACCCCCACCGCCAGTTTGGGATTCTTACACTTACATTTATTAATGGTTCTTCAGGGTATGATAACTGTTCACATTCCCTAATTTTTTTAATTTTCTTATTTTTTTTTTTTTTTCCCTAATTGAGTTTCACTGAATGAAATTGATCTTGAGTTAATCCTCCAGACTCTGGACTAGTTTATAATTTTAATGTAGATGACTCAGTTCAGATCCACCCATTCCAGTGCAGGATTCATTAAAATCTGGTCAACCAAGTGGATCTCTCTGGTCATCCTCACATGTGGGGCACCTGGGGTTTAATGGTGAGACTCAGGCGCTTTGAAGGTCATTCAGTTTTTGGCCTCCTGAAAGGACGTTAGGACTAAGATGAGTTTACATCCAGTAAACATCAGAGGTACAGCGATCCTCAGGATGTCATGTAGGGTGTACCATCTTGATTCGCCAGCAGTTTAATATGTGGAGTTTATTCACCTTTTTAACCAAATCTTCACAATATGGAACTTTGAATTTTTGAATAATAGCAAGCAGTATGAAACGTACAGAACGTGATAGAGTGTTTTAAGACGAACAAAGCATAAATAGATGTATTTCTGGTGAATTGCTCACTGGGGAGGTTTTAAGAACCTTCCAATTTATCAATGTATTCATCGTCAGGGGTGTATGAATGTACAAACTTCGTTCCAAGTCCCAAGTAGGTGGGCCAAAGATAAAAAAACAAAAACAAAAGAGCACTTAAGAATCTCAGTCTTATTGCACAATCATCTTATTTCTCCTTTTATGATTTTACAGGAAACTGACTCTTCAAAACCAGAACAATAAAGACGCTGGCCAACTGCAATAAATGCATTTGTTGCTATCATCTGTCTTGTTCATTTGCATCACGTCTTCCACCAGCAGGATTCATTGCCAGGTACACTTAGTAAAGCTGAAAGAAGCACAGACAGATGTCATGACCAAAGAGCATTTGACAAACATTTTGCAATATTAATGTTGATTCAAACTGTGTAGTGATTGTTTCACCACAGCATTAACTTTACAAAACAAACTATGAAACCTTAAATGACTGACATTGTACATTTTCAGTTAAATTCACAGACGTCCAACTTGACTCCAATCAGTGACTTTTCCTCAAAAGGGTCAGCAGCACTTTCACAGGGTGAAATGTCTGACTTGTTAATTTCTAATTTTGTCATAATTTAATAGCATTTTACGAATGATCATTGACTGAGTTTATCCAAACACATCAATAAAACAGATGTCTTTCAATTTTTGTATTCCAAGCATACAATGATTTATTTTTAAGCAGAACAATACCATCATTCCTTGCTAAAGGCATTTTAGTGGCCGTTGCTTTGAATCAGTGCAGCTAATTAGGAAAGTGACATTAACCAGTGGTGAAGTAATCTGGTGGTAGACACCTGGCTGGGTGCAGTGTCAGACTGTGAGGTATTACTGTGCTCAGTGAGGTAGGTAAAAGACCAGCAGAGAAGAAAAAGAAGACATACAATCTGAAAGCATTATACTCCATACAAGTGGAGTTAAAGCGTGTGCAGGATACCTGGTAAATAATTTTATGACAGAGTCTGCTGTGTCTGCTTACAAATAGAAAAGAGAGCAAGGCTTCAGTCAATGCAGACTAGGTCAATACTAGACTAAGTAAATAGAGCCCTTGAAAATGACACACACAGCAACATGTCAATCACTCTAAGTTCAGTCGGGGACAACAGGCATCAAAAACACAGAAAAGAGTTTAAATGCCTCAGAGGTAGCTGAGATTTTAAATCAAACAGATGCACTGAAAGATGCAGGATAGAGCTGCAACAAGTAATTGTTTTCATTATTGATTCATCTGAAAATTATTTACTCAATTAATCAGTTACTTGTTTGGTCTATAAAATGACAGACACTGAAAACTGCCCATGACAACCTCCTAAAACCTAAAGTGACATGTTCAGATGTGTTATTTTGTCAGACCAACTGTCCAAAACACGCAATTATTCAGTTAGAAATAATATAAAACAAAAAAACAAAGCAAATGAGAAGCTGGAACTGGGCGTTTCTGCAAGGAAAAAAAAAACTTCAATGACTAATAGTATATCAAAAGATGTAGATTAATTATCTGCCCATCGACTAATTGATTTATTGTTTCAGTTCTAATGCAGGGGTCAAAGGTGCCAGATATGGGGATGCCAGAGAGCGCACTGCGAGTTAGACAGTAGAAGTAGCATTTACATCTGCAGTTCCACTGATCCAAGACCACAAACAGACCCAACATGTTCCCACAATGTTGCACTTAAACCTGACCCACTTCTCCTCACACACTGACACTAAATGACCTGACCTGTGCTCCTATACTCAACAGACTGTTTACTTTGTAGAATTCATCTTAACGAGGAGAGATGCAGCGGATTAAGTACAGGAATAGACTCAAAAACACTACAGACAAGCAACCGAAAGCGCTGGGTTAATGAGAGAGAGGCCAGGCTACGCGTCGTGATTTTAGACAAACACAGACAGCCTGTTTCCCTGGCTGAGAACAAAGAACTCCAGATGGGGTCCATAGCATGGATGACACAAATGTTTTATGACAGCATGGTACAAAAATAGAAGGTGGAAGAATCTAGGCTACAATACTTTTTTTTCCAGCAATATCTTTATTACTGTTTTCGAATCACCTCCAAAAATAAGGAAGCAAAATATTGTCATCCTATGTGAGGGATACGATTAAGGTTAAATGATCCAATATAACAATCAGCCTTACATGTCAGTTTAATTGAACAATAATAACAAAACTTTAAAAAAAATATGAAAATAAATCAGAAAAATAAAATTAATTTCAAAAAAGGGGACACAAGTTTGTCTACTTTTCCATGAAGTGTTCCTATATTATCATGCTGGTATTTGATTTTTATTGTTTGTGCATCGATGTAAGGTCCAAAGGTAGACTGACAGAAAAACAGAGCCATCAAGTAACAAAAGGAGTTCAGACGTTTCAGGCAATCCATCATATTACTTATGATGAAAGTTGCACTTATATGATATATAAGGGGATCCCACGTGTTATTTTAAAGAGCAGTTGTTTATCTTTAATAATTTAAGTTTCAAGAGGCAGAGTCACAGACACTTCTTTAATCCAATTAATAAACCTTAAAAGATAAAAAAGCAAGACTTACATAAATCGTCTTTATCAGGTATAGTCCTTGTAATAAAAGGTTTTAAATTTTCATTAAGTCATTAACTTATATATACATCACATATACATTATATATACATTTTTCTCAGTTGTGTGTGGTAGGCCTTATTTATAGGTTTCAATTTCACTGACAGCAGAAACACTTGCAGGTCCCAGGTGATTAGTTTTTTCAGAACCATCAAAGGTTATACCCTCTGTAAGATAAATTCTTAATATTTCTAGATTAAATATTCAAAAATGTCACAGTTTTAGACCAAAATCTAGTCAAAATAGAAGGGTTTTAGTGTTCTGCTACCGAATTCCATTTCTGGCAGTGTAGAGGAGACTTATGTAGACCATATCGTCGGGAGATATATACAAAGAAATACAACTGAACAGTTAAATTATCAAAGAAAAATATATTCTAATGTGCATCATGTTGTACACATCAGCCAGACATATTTACTATCTACGGAAACCTCAGGATCTCATTGAAGATTTAAAGCAAAGCTCTGTGGGTTTGACCAAAGTTTGGCTGCACCACAGCGAGTTTGTAAAGACTGACCCACAGGAGGGTCAGTGAGGTTTAGACAAAGGATTATATATTATGACTGAGCACATTTTCATAATAAGTAGAAGGAAAAAACACAAGATATGTGAGGGAATATTCACATTCCGTTTTATGTATGTGATTGTATACACTCATGTGACCTCTTAAACTTTGTATTTGGTCACGACCCGTATGTCTTGTTTCCCTTCAGGTTCAGGTTTGTTTACTTCTGTATACGACTGAAGAAAACAGTCGAGCTGTTAACTGCTTGTTGAAAATGTTGCTCTCTCAAGCACTGACGAAAGACTAGAAATAATGGAGGATGTGCTGTATGTTTCTACCTATTTGATACACATCACTCTGATCTGCAGTGAGAAGTGACTTGCTGTGATATCTCAAGTGTCATATGGCTGTGCCCATTGAAAAAAGACCCAAGTTTTAAGCTCGGAGTTCCACGGTGGAATTAACAGGGGTGCCGGCTGAAGTCTGGGCGTTACAGGTTCATTATCCTTCACAGGGGAGAAACCTGTGTGAACTCATCACACTGCTCTAAAGGAAAGATTAAGGTACCTCTTCTGTAATCTGAAGTCCCAAAAAAATTCCAATTTCAACACTAATGAAAAGTAACTGACACTGAAAAGGGAATAAAACTACTCCAAATAATGTTGATGCGAAAAGACTGAATATGCTCTCCGCAGTTTTCAGTAGCTGACCGGCAAAATGTGAGCTCAGTAACATCCATCGAGGAATAAAAGTGAACAGATGAAGAACCTAGCGCCGCATTAGTTCCAAATCTCCACATTCCTCAAATGAGAGGGGATTTCCTTGTGGAAGAGTTGCACAGGTCATGCAATATGCTTTCTGAAAGCTGCATTTACCTCACTGGTGAGCTACCCAGGCCTGCTTAAAAAAAGACCTCTACAGGCTAAAAACAGATTAGCAGACAGGATAAGCGAGCCATAGTGAAACTGAAAGTAAACATATGAATAGGCTACAGCCGTCCTGCGTCTGGGCACCGAGGAGTGGACAGAGGAGCGCTGTGCTACAGCTGTCACGTTACAGTTGCAAGGGGGCACATCGGAGGAGGAAACAGGAACGATGGGGTGGAGTTGTTTTCCTGCTGATATAACTTTACTTTCAGTGAACGTGCTTGTGGTATAAACTCACAACTGGGAAGTTTATCCAAAAATATTTTTTCCTGAGGAAGAAACACTGGAATATATATTCAAGGGCAAGAACAGTGTGTCTTATTACTTTATCATGGGGATTTTCATACTTTTAAGGTCTCCTAAGGTGTACTGTTGTAAAACAAACCTAGACACTGTATGTTTTTTTCACTTTATTTTAACCTTTTTTTAAAAATGTGTATTTTTTGTGTATCTCTTGTACCTGCACATGCATTACCGTGGCTCTTGTTTGTAAGGATGTGTTGGATATGTAACTGTAAAGTCCTTCAGGTCCTCATGGCATGTGCTAACATCGATGTGCAGGCATGTAGAAGAAAAATAATATAGTAAACTGAACATTTGTAGGTTCTCCTTCTTTTTCTTATTCTTCTTATGGAAAATATCATGCAGGTCCCTACTCCTTGAGCTTCAAGGAAAACTGCTCAGCAAGACAGGCTGGGATACTCAGGTAAACACTGCAGTAGAGAAACACAGGAGCCGAATGGATCTGACTCTGTAGAAATAATCATTCATTTTAATAAAATCTAATCATCCATCCGTATCTCCAGTGTAACTATATGAACACATCAAAAGGAAGATAGATGCATAGACAGTTTGACGCACTGATTCCATAATCCTGTCCTGATTTTTCTCTACAGGGTGTGAAGGCATCACACACCAAGGAAAAGACTCACAAAGTCAGGATGGAAATGTACAAGTCAGTAACACAGGAACCAATTTGATCACATATTGTAGAAAATCAATCGTCTAACCACCTGTATCTACAGGGTCTCTATATCTATACACTGACAAACAGATACATTTGCTGCATTGATGCAAAAATCCTGTTTCCTGCTGGATTTCTCTCTACAAATTGTGAGGGCATCACACACCACGGCAGAGATTTGGGAATTGGGAGATAAATATGGTATCGATCCAGCTCTCATTGCTGCCATCATCTCCAGAGAGTCCAGGGCTGGAAATACACTGAAAGATGGCTGGGGAGACTGGGACCCGAACCGAAGAGCGTACAACGCCTGGGGCCTGATGCAGGTTGATGATGCATCCTCTTAGTACAACCTCACATTACAATCCAATAACAGGAGTGGGCTTCATCCCATTTCATTCCCATTTTTGTAGGTTGATGTTAATCCAAGTGGAGGTGGACACACTCCACAGGGTGAATGGGACAACTGGAGCAAGGAGCAGCAGCTGAAAGGTTTGTTTTACCGAATCAGTCGACTCGTACATGCATGGACTTTTCTTCACACTTTGTTTGCTGACTTTGTTTTCATTTGTGTTTGTCTCTGCAGGAGGGATAGCAGCCTACAATATGGGGGACGAAAACGTCCATTCCTATGATAACGTGGATGAAAACACAACAGGTGGAGACTACTCCAATATAATGTTGCCAGAGCTAAGTGGTACAGAAAGAATATGGATTTTAGCAGCTGAAGCTGTCCACAATCTGCAAATCAAGAATAAAACAGTCTCTAATGTGTGTCTTGTGTCAAAACTCAAGTTAAATAAAAACATAATGCAAAGCAAAAGCAGAAACGATATATCTATGTTTTGAGCTCCTTGTGAACTCTAATTTGCAGAACAGTACGGGGAAAGTGATATTCACTGTAGCCTTGTATACTTAACTTCACTGCTGTTTAGGCAGCTTTTGGATTTAGATCATTTGCATAATACTGATGATGCACCACATTAATTCAAGCAGTTTGTTTGAAATGCTTTTAAAGTGGGAGATGTAATGAAATCATGTAGTGTCACCTGTTTGT
This sequence comes from Xiphias gladius, assembly GCF_016859285.1. Classification (NCBI taxonomy): domain Eukaryota; kingdom Metazoa; phylum Chordata; class Actinopteri; order Istiophoriformes; family Xiphiidae; genus Xiphias; species Xiphias gladius. The sequence goes on along the minus strand of NC_053414.1, from coordinate 20,673,505 downwards.
GTTAAAGCTACATTTCTAAAATCTTCTACTGTAAATGGAAAATTCAGCGGCACATGAAACTTGGAGTTCTGCCCTCACATGACCACAGATCACGGAGAAGAATGACAAACCACGAGGGAAATATACCGCATTTCACTGAAAAACAATGGCTGTCATCTTTAGTAATGACATTCATTATTTTGTTAGGAACCACATGAGGAGACGTCGTTTTTTCTCAGCTCTTGACGTGCTGTTAATGAAAGAAATCACCAATAACCATAAACCTTCTTGTATATCAAAATAAAACGCATGAGAGAATACTTGGTGGTACTGGATTTTTACAGTTGAACAAGCACACAATGGATTCAAGTTAACCACAGCTTCCAAGTTTTGTTGTGCTGCAAGAGCCATGAAATAATCAACTATTACTGGGTCCGAGAACCTGTGAGCAGGGTAAAGAACAGTATGTAAAAGACAGTTAAATACAACATATAAAAGACTTGGCCCCTAAAAGATTTGACTTGGTCATAAAAACAACACAGTCCTGAGTTTTCTGTCCTGAAGGTGTTTCCACTGTGGTGTTGACCCAGCTGTGGAAGAGTCAGCGGTAGGTGCAGTGGTGCTCCTGGTGCTGCCGCAGGTCCACTTTGTGCTGGAAGCTGTAGAGGCAGCGAGGGCAGCGGTAGGGGCGGTCGTCCCTGTGTTTGCGGCTGTGGGTGATGAGGTTGGAGCTCTGGCTGAACGCCTTCCCACATATCTGACACACATGGGGCTTCTCTCCTGGCACACAAACACTGCACAAGTCAGTTGACTACACAGGATATTCGGACTGTATAGATGAAACAGATGCTCTGACATTTTAGAATAGCACTTAAATGACTAAATACATGACCTTATTTAATTTAGTTACATATCAAACATGCTGTACATCTTGGAATTGCTTGTTTTTTTTCCAATATGTGGGTCACAGATAATACTATCAATCTGAGTTGGGCTATGTATATATTCCGGAAGCTTCAGTGATGTATGGATGTATAGAAAATGAAACTGTTATAATTTCATACGAATGCTGTCAGCTCTGGTATATTCGAGCAACCAAAAGGGTACACGTAAACCCACCGGTGTGTATGAAGGTGTGTTTCTTCATGTCAGACTTCTGGTGGAACCTTTTGCCACAATACTGGCAGGGATACGGCCGGGTGTCCGAATGTATGAGCAGATGAGTGGAGAGGGTGGAGGAGCGCTTGAATACCTTTCCACACACCGCACAGCCAAACATCCTCTCCTAAAACAACAGGCACCACGGTTATGGATTCACGAGTGTTGTACATCCTATGAGCATTATACTGTCCAAAGTCCTAACACAATAATTCAGGACAAGAAGAAATTTGATGCTGACCTTGCCCCTGCACGGTGGCTGCACAGCATTTGTCCTGCTGGACTTGATGTGTGCTGCTGAAAGAGGTGGTCTGCTTCCACGACTCTTGCACATGTGAGTATTCAAACTGGACAGAACTGAAAATTTCTGCAAGGACAAGAGAAGCACCGTTTAACACTGAAAAAACTAAACAGATAATCGTAGACTTCAGGAGAGGAGAAGGATGGAAACTGCCTCTAGAAATTCGCAGAAAGATTACATTTCTTTGCACTGCAATCTCTTCAAATCTTCAACAGGAAAGCAATGTTTACAAAATCCTCGGGTCTTGGCCCACATTTTTTTGCCGGAGCTCAAAAAGGGCTATTATCCACAACACACCAAATGAGGAAAGTGTGCTAACTTTTTTCATCAAAGTTTGGTTTGGCAGTCTGACTACTGCTGAAATGAAAGCATCAGAGAAAACAGTTAAGGCTGCATCTAAAATCCACTCTCACCCGCCACCTTCCCTCTGTGAGGAAATGCCGTCCGGGAGCAGGTATAAACGGTTCTGTTGAATATTCCCTGAGGCTGCTTGACTCTTGGAGAATCTTTCACCCTTTAAGGTACATTTGGTTTTTAGCAACACTAGAGGAGTGGCTCTGGATGGGATGACAATGTTGGCCTGAAAATTCCCATCAACTACATATATATATAGGATAGATTGCCATGAAATTTGGTGCATGCATTCATGTCCCCTTCAGAGTCAACTCTGGTAACTTTGGTGATCCCATATCTTTTCCTCTAGCACCACCATCAGGTCAAAATTTCAATTTGTCGAATACTTTGGTTTATGACCATATACCTGCAAAACTAATCACAGTTCCCATCAGCCTCAGCTGTACCTTGTGTTTAGTGGTAATAGCACTTAAGCATTTTTGTTCAAATATAGCAAATATTAACTATAAAGTTGGGCTGTGACTTAATCCTTTAGAGCTGTTGTTTACCTATAAGACGAATATAATTTACTGTAATGGATGGATGCCATACTTTGTTACAGAGCAGACACTCTTGTCTCGGAGCATAGACCTTCGAGCGGCCACCGGTCCTGGTCTCCCTCAGGATCTCTGGGTGCTGAGTCAAGTCCCCCAGTCTCACTGACAGCTTGTCTGCATATCCTGAGCTCACATCAGGTCTGGACCATAGCACTGGTGTGAGAGGGCCAGAGTCGACTTTCTCCACGGGACTAAAAGTATTTGACTTGACAGGACGGCAGGGCTCAGCAGGTCTACAGTCTGAGGAAGAAAGACAGACAGGTAAGATTCTGAAAATTTGGACACACTTTTATATGATTTAATATCTTATGTTAGATCATTAGAAATAATTGAAAAATTCTTTAATGCCTCAAAAAATTGTCAAAAAATAAAGAAAAAAATCTACTCCATGTCCCGTCTTCTGCTTTGAACACATCACCGTTGTGTACCGGAAGTAATTTTTTATTTGTACGTATCTGAGAAGATAAAGTCCTTTGAGATATTCTTGTGATGAAAGGCCTGTCTAATTAAAATAACATGAAGTAGCTATGTCACGCACCATAAGATCTGGGACCCATTAGCTGAAAGTGCTCCCTCCCATTAGAGTGACTGGTAGCTGGAATGTCCTTCTGCAACAATGCGTTATTATCTGGTGTTTCTGCTGTGGAGTACTCCAGAGATGTATCCCGGGGCCCCATCTTTTTTTTTAGCTGGCTGAACGTTACTGGGGTTGATCCAGGGCTGGGGCTTCCCGCTGCGGGCCGAGGGTGGTGCAGCCCTCCTCGCTTCACCAAGAAAGAACGAGGCATCGTTCAGGACAGAGGAAGACCTGCTCTACACCCGAAACCAGAGTCATCTAGAGGGTAAAAAAATATAAAATGAATGCCAGTGTTAATGAAGGCATTCAAACGTACAGCTCAATACAGTTTGGCACAGCCTGCTGTCACGTCACAGACCAGCTGTATCATTCACATTTTCCTTATCTGAATTTTACTGGTTACATATTTGTATAACTTATAAAAATAAACTGGAGATTAGTCCTAGCAGTTAATATGTGCTTTGACACACTGTAATTGAAGGCAGGTACTAAAACGATGGCCCGAAGGGTTACACAAGATGTTTGTGTTGCCCAAAAGAGGGCAGCAGAACTGTACATTCAATACTTACATTCAATACCAATAATCTGTGCAAATACTGGTCCTTCTAAGTGGCATTCACGCCGCAGATGAAAGCGGCTCAAGCCTGACTGAAACTCACATTCGGGCCTATATTTCCTACAAACCCGGTCTGTGACAATGTGACACAAACAGTCATATCCGAATTGCAACTATATCACTTGACTGCAACACTTTTCCCGACTCGGTGCTCGCACTTGAGTAAATGTGAAGCTGCAGTTAAGTGGAGGGCACTGAAGCGTAAGACCACTTGATAAAAACACAAAAAAGTGACAGGCTCGTTTGCATGTTTAAGCCCCTTAAAGTTTAAGAAACGTATGACTTGAATAAAAGAAGCTGCTGAAAGCTGTTTTTTAAAAATAAATTAGCGGCTAGATACTTAAGACAACTCCCTTATCTTCACCTGCTCTCACCTCTGTAGAGAAGATGGCAGTAAACCATCACTCCATGATAGAAAATAATGGTGGACAGTTCCCAGGTCTCCTCAGAAAATAAAAGGCTTTGCCTGGTTTCAGACACCAGTATAAAAAGATTACGAGGTTTAAAGCCGGTATTCCTGATATATATGTAATGTCGAACACAGAAAGGTTGATAATAATTATTTTACCACTTTGAGCTTTAACAGTTATTGTAAAAAAAAAAAGAAAAAATCTAGAAGTTTAGCGGCAAAACAACAACAACAACCATCGATTTGTGAAATGTGACAAGGGGACCGTGGCTACAAATTGCTTTTGTAAGGGAACACATTTATGTCCTAAACAATGTATCCAATCTCTTGCTCCTGAAAAACTTACATTTATGATTAGAGGAGTACCTTTGACCTTGGAAAAATCTGTAGTAGCCTTTTCGCCTTACAAATGCACATTTGCTTAAAAGTTTATTTCTAAGTTCATCTCTTATTTTTAGTTGTTTTTTTTGTTTTTTTTACTGTGGGGTTTTTGTATGCCCTGCCAAAACAAAGCGCTGTTAGATTTTGCATTTGCATGAATGTTCTTATGGGCACCTTATTTGCCTGTTTGTATGTTTCTTTGTACGTAGACACATATACGCATATACATATTTGTTAAACTAAAATTAAATAAATATATTTGTTTAAAAGTTGAAGCTGTTGTGAGTGGATTAAAGGGTCATATTTATGAGCTAAAATTCATTTTGTACGATAAGTCCAGCTATGACGGACAGAGTCTGCATGATAACGCATATGCAAATACTCATTTCATCTGTATACTTCTTTGCATGTTAGGTATTACGTCTTTGTTTTTTGTGTTGTTTAGTTCAGAGGGATGACATGTTCAAACTGGTACTGAACGTTGACCAGAATGAACAGCATGATGTGAACAGTCAAACAAAGTTCTGGTTCCACAATATAAGCGGTCTACGTAGCTTTAAAGTGGCCAGAAGAAAGGTGGGTCAGACCGTCTTTCATTTTACAATGGCAGGACTTTCAACGATGTATTTCTATGGTGACTTTGGGTCAAATCTTCAGACAGCTGTGTGTCCAAGTAGCTGCAGTTAAACCTTGATTTGTTATATTTTTGTGTGTATAGGCAGCAAGAAAAAACAAAAAAGAAAAAATTAATTTGAGTTTAATTTAAGTTGTAAAAACAATCAAATGTGGAAAACTTTCTGAGATGTGGGTGTCACTATATTTACAGAAGAGCAAAGGTGATGTGAGCCCTTTGAGCTGCTTAAGTAAGAGTTCATCAACTGTTGTGTTGATGAACTCTTCACTGTAAGACAATATGATAACCGACTGTGTCACGTTTAAAAAGATGATTATTACTATTATTATTATTATTTGGTTCTATAATAAATGAAACAAGAGAATGATTCACATAATCACATTGAGAAAATCACTCCACTTGGTTGATTGTCATCTGAATTTAGTGTTAAAAACAGATCACTACTTCTGAAATGATTCAACACAACTTGTTTTAGCTTTCTCTTGAGCTTACAGTACCTAAACAGAGCCTTAGTTAGAATCAAGGAAAAATCTACATTGGTTAAACAGCACTAAAGTATTTTTCTTTTAAAATCATCATTTTAAGAGTTTGTTGATATATAGATATAGATATCAACAAACCAAACTAAAACTGTAGCAGCTCTTTAGAACCATGAAGATAGTTTCAAGAAATAAATATGCAAGCACTCACCAGTTTTCACTTTCCGCCAGGGTTTCTTAAGGTCACACACAAACTCCACACTAGTGCTTTTACTGAGATAGGAGTCCTGTGTCAAGTTAGATGAGACAATGTGAAATCAGTCTGTTACATGTGAGGTCAGTTTGCTCTGAGGTGGACTGTGAGCCATTGGTCTTCTCTGCAGGTCGGAGGGGTGAGAGTAATGGACGAGGAAGTGTTTCAGCTCTGACACCTCTGAGCCGAAACTCTAACCACACCGCTTCCTTCCACACGCAAAAAACCCAAACTCTGCAGACTAGAAGCAGCACAGAATCTGTCCAGCCTTTTAAAACCTTTTTGTGCACGTTGTGGGAGATGTTACACTGCATCAGATTATGCTAGGGAAGACAGATAAAGCCGATGTGAGAGTAAGATGGTGGACGACTGTGCTGAAAATTCTTAAGAAAGTGTTGACACACCATGTTGAAACAGTTGTGTTTCAAAACAGACAATTGAGGTCAAGCTTAAAAGAAGCTGGCAATTGCAACAGTGGACTCCTTTCTATAGAATTCATTGAAAACCTACCGTACATTAAATGAGAAAGAAGAACAGCAAGGGAAAATGTGAATAAACGTGTATGTCTGAAAGACTCACTAGCTAACCAAATGTGTATTAATGCATGGCTGAAAGTAGTCCTCAACAAATACACTATGTAGTCCTGTTTGAGTATTGGTTGCCAAAAAACTACAGAGCCCATCTGTTTTATGCCTTTTTAAAAAACAAAACTATATATTTTTGCCCTGTTTTAAAAATATACGCTTTTGTTGTATTTGTGTAATGTACTTGTAATAAAGAAATCTTTATTTTAAAAGTTTGTTTTTAGTGACATTCAGACTTTGAAGGCAGACATGACATCAGCTGTGGCATCAAGAAATAAAAGTGGACTCATTTTGAAACTTTCTCAGCACAAAGTCTTCAATACATAAAACACATAATCTATACATAATTTGGAATGTGCTAATGCTCGAGGAAAAGAGGAAGAAGTCCAGGGAGTTGATGAATTTGGGAGCTCCACAATAATCTAAAAAAAAAGAAAAAGAAAAAGAAAAACACGATAACTTTTATTTTTGTCAAACCCACAATCCATCCCAGATTTTCAGTGTCTGATGAAACCATGTTCTCCTGAACAGCGTTGCACCAGCTACTCATAACTCCATTACTACGTTTGTGTGTAAATTCCTCATTTTTAGTAACTGCTAGCTAGTTTCAAACCAGTGACTGACTGGCAATGAACTATGAACAGGAGGTCACTGCACCATCACGATTTGCCACATAACTGCCAAAAATGGAACAGTTTTAGAGGCCAATCTATGTGTTAGTGCCAATCCTTTCTAAATGTTGGTATTATTTTGGTTTATTTGTACATGGATACATTGAGAGGTATACTTTTCAGACATAGCAGTATTTGTGCAGTTTAGAAAGAAATGGAAATATTCGATTATGCTAATCTAACCAATGCTACTTAGCTAGTTATCGGGTCTTAAGTTTGCACAACATTTTCTTACATTAGTGTTTAACAGCATTTTGATCAAATGTCAGGTCACATATATCCGCCATAGGTTATGTTACCTCCTTCACTATTCAGTCTAAACAAGTCATACTGTATACTAGTGAGCTAATGTTAGCTTTGTATGTTAGTTCAGTTAGCCTTGCAGCAGTTACTGGGTCTAAATATACAATAACAAGGAATCTCTACGCAAAACTAGTTTGCTTGGTGCAGCCTGTTTTAAATCAGTGGCGCGGTAATCTCGATTTAGTAAAAGACGTGCGTTACAGCAAAATCCATAAAATGCACCAACATTTGCAGCTTAAAAGCTCGAGTAATCCAGTAATAAACAACACAATCAAGCCTTTGCAAAGGTGCAATGTCAAAGTTTATTTTGTATCATTCATAGGATACAGAACACTGAAATGTATTTTTTCCCCATTGTACTGGAATTTATATAATCTTTACTGTTATTTAATATATTTGACAACAACATCAGCTGAACTGCAAGAGAGAAAGAGAGAGGGTGGACAAGGTTCCGGGGTATGATGCTGTGGATATCAATCAGCCGTCACATACAGCACATAAATCTGAGAAATCCTACACCAGACTAACCAGGATGAGGACTGTCTGTGAAGAACAACTCTCATTGTTTAGCACTGCGTTGTTGTATTTCCTGCTTTGAATCAGGGCAAACGCGGTGGGAGTTCCAGTTTCAACATGATAAATCTGGAGCAACACAGTGTGATCGTATTGCAATCCACGCAAAACTAACTTTATATTACATGGCTGTTTAATGAAGGGCTGTAGTGGCTGACTTGTTGATGAAACTCTTGTCAAACATACATGAAGTCATTTACCATATTTTGTAAATCTACCTACTTTTATGGCACATTATAATGTTTAATCGTTACCAGCTCATGTAATGCTGTTAGCAGGAGAAAACAAAGTACTGATCTTAATTATAAAAATAATATTAAAGATGAGAGCTAGTACCATATTCAAAAGTAAGTTACAAACATATCAAAATGTTTAATCACAGTAGATAGAGTTGCATCTAGACAGTGGTGAGAACAGAGCACCATCACTGAACAGCAGTGTACAGATGTGTTAATGTGTTTAAAGACACAAAGCACTGATCTGGATCCAGATTAGTCTTAATTTTGGAAAGGAAACTCAGTCCTGAATTAAAGTTTCCTACAAACAGTTTGTATAGTTTTTGACTGAAATCTAAACTGAAATTTAAGTTATTTTAAGATTTCAGTCGTGGTAGATTTGGCAAAACCTGTAGTTACTGGTGGGAATGACAAACGTTTTAATATTATAGGTCCCAGAGTTAAGGTTGAAACATGCTATGAACGGTTAATCTGTCAGAAATGCAACAGAAGAGGAGCACTACGTGCATATGTTTACAGTGCAGCCAAATTAATAATGAGAGGATTCATCACCTAAACATTTTAATAAAGGAGACTAAAGAAAACAGTCAACAATATCCAGGTTTCCATCCAGAAGTGGCACAAATTTAAACCGAATTTCCAGAAAACCATGAAAAGGGAATGCAACTTAATGCTGTAATTCTCCAGCCATTAGACCATTGCAGAAGAAGAGGGCGCAACAAGACGATGAAATTAAAAGAGCACGTCAAACCTCAAACGGTGAAAGACAATGTAGAAAAACATGACTGAAATACGGCATTCATGTTTGTTCTCCTCATCGCTCCACACAGATCTGATGTTTATGTCGGCCGCAATTTTTCATCTTAGTGGACATTGCTTCATGTACAGTACATCATGATTTATTCACCAAGTCTGTATCCATTGCACTTTGACACATTTTGGTTTTATTGACACACCGACGTTTTCCAAGTCAGCCAAGTGTTCAAACTTTTTTGCGATATCTTGATTGTTTTTTTTTTGTGTGCTTCGAATGTTTTCTATGCGCATGTTAAAAAACAAGGATGGAAACCCTCCTACTGATTTCCGACACAGTAATACTGAACTCATGATTGAATGTTGCTTTAAGTGAAAAGCATGCATGACTTATGTCTTCTACATTAAGTCAAGTAAATTTGTTGTAAATCCTTTGAATCTTGCAACGGAGAGGCGGCCTCTGCTACTAACAATGAAAACTTACTGCTGTGTATAAATAAGCAATTACAAGAATGTAACCGCATTGAATAGCTGTTGCTAGCAAAAAAATATTATCAAAAATGGGGTTTGATATCATAAAAATCTGAAGGATTATAACTTTAAGCGACAAATTCAGCCAGTTATGACCCAAAGTAAATGGATTTGAGGGCTTAAATCTCATGCTCAACAGAGCTGACACCAGTCAACTGTACATTCTGTACATACCGAGATCTAGAAAGAACTCAACTCAAACCATTCGTAAAACACCCATATGCTCTGATGATATCCAAACACTGATTCCAGTGTAGAGATTTCAGTTGCTACAACTGCCAATGACCACTAAAAAGCTGTTATTTGCAACAGTATGGTGGGCAAACCAACATCCTCTTTAGTTTTTTATATGGCCATTACTGGATGATCCAATTTCCTTCTTTCTGAGAAGATGGCAATAATGCTCTGCTTTACCATTCTTTCATTTGTATTGCATGGAAATGCCAGAATTGTGAAGCATAAAGAAGGCCTTTAGAGATTTTAGAGAAAACCTTGTAACATCAGTCCAAGGAAAAATTAAGCACAATACAAAGTCAGGATGGTTAATCTTTGAATAAAGTACTTAGGTCACCTCACCGAAAAGCAGAATATAATAAGAAATGAACCCACCATTAATCCCTTAATCCAGACCATTTCTCACTGCTTAATGTCATGAGCAGATAATTTCTCTTTCCCTGTAGTGCAGAAAAAAGAGATCCTTGCTCTACATTTGACACCCTGTCTGATGAATAATACACACTCCTTACCGTCTTCAGTGAGACTTGACTGACAGTGCTACAGCTTTAAATCTTATCTATATACTTTTGTTCCTGTCACACTGTATATTTCAAATTTTATCCATACATTTCACACCCTTTTTTTCTTTTTTTACACAGAATATATTAATGTTTGATATTTAAAATATTTTCCACCCACACACTCTCCAGTCATGACAACGGCCTTTCTGTCGGCATCCTTGCAATATGAACTACTCCTGACACTTTCACAGGCCCACATGCTGCAGTTTCAGTATTCAGAAAGTGATATGAGCATATGAACTGAAGATTCCTGATCAGCAGTGTTACCTGGATTTTTCTCTTTCCTTGTATGGGACATTGACAATTAAAGGAATAGTCTGATATTTTGGGAAATATGCTTATTTGCTTAGAGGAAATTGACCGATGCCACACTCGTGTCTGTCTATTAATTAGAAAGCTATATCTGGGAAATGGTTATCTTAGCTTAGCATAAAGACTGGAAACAGGGGGAAACAGCTAGCCTAGCTCTGTCCAAAGGTGAAAAAACTCCATCTACAAGTGCCTCTAAAGCTCATTAGTGTAGCCATATCTCGTTTGTTTAAAGCGACTTAAAAAAAAAACAAACAAAAAAAAAAAACGGTAACTTTTCAAAGAGTAAATAACATTTTTTTTTTGATTTTACAAATTAAAAATTATATAAATAAGCAATAAAAAGCACCCTTGTTCAATTCAGTACTCTCAGGGGTTTTTAGTAGCTTCTACAGACTCACTTGGTCTGTAATGACCAGTAGCTTATGCTGGCTAATGTTAGCTAGATAATGCTATGTAACTGATATTACTGAGACAGTTTTTTTTTTCTTTACTTGTGCAATGTAAAATGTTTAGCATCTACCACTATAAAAACTAACATTGTCTTTTTTTCAAAAAAATCAAAGTGTAAAAATGAGTTGGGGTCTATAACGGGGGGTGCCGGACTTTTTCTTTGCTGTGCGCAGGAAATCCCCGGAATAAAAGTAATAATCCACTTGCCCCACCAATATTGTAACTCTCAGGCAGACAGCGAATAAACATAGTTCCCAAAATGCAATCTTTAACTTACATATACACAATGATAGTGTTTGGTTTTGAAGGATACCACATGGTTCCCATCATAGATAAATGTTGAGAAGCTCCAGGGAGGACTGACATTAAAATGGTCACAAAGATTAAAAGAGAAAAAACAAAAAAACAAAAAAACAACAACAACATAAATAACAAAATGGAAGAAGTAAAATTCAAAATCATAGCAGCACATTTCCCGTCTGTGAAACACTCAGTGTCACAGTAAACCTGTAACAGACGACTTGTTGGCACAAAGGACGCTGTAGAAAGTTTGGCCTCTTTCGGTATCTCTACACTCCTATAGTTTCATGTAGATATATCAAAAATAAAAAAATATCAAAATAAATTACAACATATAAATAATTTAAAAACAATAGATTTGGCAACATTGAGTATCTTTCTTCCTTTTTTGTGGGTTAAGGTGAATGTTTTGACATAAGCGGTTGAATTAACTCGCTTGCCTCTTTGTTATCTGCAAGCCACAGACACAGACGATACACATATTTAGTTTGTTAAATTGTTCATGATATACTTATGAACGCCACCTTGCGATAACTCTTTAGTTTGATGTGTACATGTTCCTACACTGCACCTTTCCTTCTCACACTCATCACCATTTTGAATTTTCTTTTGTGAATGGATGGCTGATAGAAGTTTTTTTTTTCTGAAGGCAGTGAAGATGGATGCGTGCCTTTCTAAACAAAGCCATAAAAAGGAAAAAGAGAGGATTAAGATGTATTTAACTCTGAACCAATCAGGAAGGAGAGTTATATATGGGTAGTCAGAGCATACAGTGTGTCAAGTGTCTATTCTTCAGTTTACAGGGAGAGGGAGGAGTTCTCTTCTATATCCATCTACCCATGTTTCACTCCTCGTCACGGTCACAAACTCCGGTCCCATGGTTGATCTCGAGCAGCGAGCCACAAGTCTCTGTGGTCCAGACTCAGTGTGTTTGTGTGTCATATGTTTGTGTTTGGATGGATATGTATTTTGACGGACAGTTTCTGGCGCAGTCACATGTGGGAACAAGGAGAGAGGCTTTATATCACCTCTTTGACAGGGTAATGGACAGTGTGGGGAACAAGGTGGTGGAGGCAGTAACAGGAGCGGAGACTACAGGCAGTGATGACCAAGGGAGGTCCAATCAATGCCATTAATGTCTGCCTCAAGTAAAACACCGGAAAAGCTGACGAGGAGGACCGGTATGGATAATACAGTCTCAGTTTACAGTAGCAGTCCTGTCCTGTAGAGCTCCACTGTCTCTTTAGGTCAAAGAAATCTGATGGAATCTTTGAGCCCCTCCTGGTCTCAGTTATCCAGTCCCTCTGCGCACACCATGCTGCCGTACAGCTGCTGTGGGTCCGGGTGTGTCCGCATGCGCTCCTCTGCCTCGCTGTCCGTGCTGCCCTCGCTATCGAGGCGGGCGGACGGGTGACATGGACCAGACAGGGCCGGGTAGAGGGCGTTGGGAGGCAGCGGGCTGGGTAGAAGGTCCTCGTCTGAGCTCAGGTAGTCCCCCTCAGCGGAGGCGGGGCTGGCCAGGCAGAGATCCTGGTAGGTGGTACTTACGCCTCCACTGCTGACTCTGGAGCTGGGGGCCGCCTTCTGCCCTCGCAACTGCCTGATCTGAATACAGAAAAGGTGGTTTCAATTTGTGGGGTCCTACAGGTAGGTTTTGTCTATATTTAATCCTACTCAAATGAGGAAGACCTGGATTTTAAAGGCTGTCATTATTATGTAATTTGTGTGTCGATAAATCCCAAGAAAAGAACAAACAAAGACTGTATGAGTCTGTGCCTCAATACTTTCCACTTCCCTACCCTGTCTGTGGCTCTCAGCCTCAGGCCCATTCATTCCTATTTAAAATGCAAATCTAAAAATGGCATGCAAACATAGAGCTTCATTTTTGAAAAAGGTGAGGATTTGGCAGAAAAACAGCAGGGCACTGTAGTTTTTAGCAAATGTTACTCAAACAAGAAAAACATGAATTTGCTGGGCACTAGTTTAAACTGTGGATTAATATAAAGTTGGTGCTCTAGTGATTATTTGACTGAAGGACGGTGTATGAGATGTTTCCACACCTTCACCTGTGTTGAATTCAACTGATTGGACATGATCTGGAAGGGCACACACCTGTCTATACAAGGTCTCACAGCTGACAATGCGTATCAGAGCAAAAACAAAGCCATGAGGTAGAAGGAACTGCCTGCATAGCTCAGAGACAGGGTTGTGTTGAGGCACAGATCTGGGGAAGGCTAAAAAAACATTTCTGCTGCATTGAAGGTTACCTAGAGCACAGTGGCCTCCATAGTTCTTCAATGGAAGAAGTCTGGAACAACCAGGACTCTTCCAAGAGCTAGCCGCCCGGCCAAACTGAGCAATCGGGGGGGGGGGGGGGGCTTGGACAACTAATTCTAAGCGTCATATCTGGTTTCCCTCCAGACACGATCTGAGTACTTTCTCAATGATCTCCATCTATACAGTATATGAGGTAGGGTAGGAGTAGATCCCAGGTCCTCACATCTCTATTGATGTTTTGAAACTCAACAAAGTTCACAAGTGAGTTTCAAAACATCAACTGTGAGTTGCAAGAATTCGAGGATTAGGTAGGTATATATATTTTTCAATATTAAAAATAATGACAAAATAAGAAGTAATATTCTATAAATTGTGCTAAATCTGTTAGATGAGCTTTTAAAAAAAAACCCAAAAAAAACATTTGATGTCGGTGCTGGGAAATTTTTTTTAAACAGGTTGTTGGGTGTGGAAAAAACCCCCTGTGAAACCCACTGACCTGTATCATGCTTACTATTTGCGGGTTGTGCAAAGGGGCCAGTGGGCCCTTTACAGCTAAATCAGAGCACTGGAGGTTTCCAACCTGACTGCGATGTCAGATGGGAGAACTAAATAAAAAACATAATTTGACAAGATAAAAAAAAAAAAAAAAAAAAAAAAAATTTTTTTTTAAATAAATAAATAAAATTAAATAAAAAAAGACGTGTTTACATGTTTGTGTTCCATGGATCACGTCTAGCTGTCAGATAACGGTGGCTCTTGCCTGACAGAACAGCTACGACCACAGTTAATTTACGCACGCATGCTTTTTGCGTATAGTTCTTGCATGTACCACAGTGACTCATGACAAATCTCAGAGGTTTTTGTCTTCCCCCAATCATATACTCAGGGGGGAGCTGCAGGGCGGGGGAAGGGGGAAACCGGTGGTTAGCCAATGGAAATGTTCTGACTGAGTCTTACTGCTCTTTAACCTACAGCAAATTAAAGAACACACCCCAGTCTTTTTTGGGTCATTTTTTATTATTTTGCCTTTGCAATATAAGCTAATATCAATACTATAAAATATCTAAATATCAGAGAACTGTTAAAATGCTGAATGCTAACTGCTAAATTAATGTCAAGCTGAATCCCAGTAACATGGTGCAGCATAAATATATGTAAAATGATCCCAGCTGCATTATACCCTGTCATTATGTATCAGCACTGTCAATATGTCTCATAATCATCAGGTGATCGCTTAGAACACTATACTGAGATTTTTCTAAATGGTTCACTGCTCCCTCATCTGTACTCATGCAAGTTTCGGTCTCATTTATAAAACCGCTGCTCTGATAAAAAGCAAAAAAGGTGGGGAGACGAGAAGAAAAGAGAGGAGCGGTAAAGGGCATGACCGTCTCATCCCACCCCCTCACTTAGAAGTTTAAACAGTTCCCTCGTAGTCATGCACTACCGCTCTCTGAATGAACAAACCCTGCGTGTTTGTTGGGTGAGAACTTTGTGTCTCCAAAACAGGGCTGGAGAGATCTTTCATTTCAACTAAAATGAAAACATGGAAATTAACAAAAACATTTTTTCCTTTTAAACACCCCAAAGCGACAGACTAAGTGAACAACTGTGTACAGAAGCCACACAGCTGTGGGTTCACCTCTGACAGAAAAAAAATAAAATAAAATAAAATCTGACAAGTACACACTTATTCTTTTGAAACTCATTCATCTTTTAGAATTAAAGTTCACTGAGAAGCAAATGATGGCAATAGAGTTGTTGGGGAAGTGCACTGGTCTCTTATTACAAGACAGACATTGACACAACTCTGAATGTGTCAAGGTGGAAGTGGTGTGTGTTGTGAGGCTGCAGATAGATGACAAGATTTTTTTTTTTTTCTGATGGTTACCAAGGCTGCAGAATATCTATGTGCATGTGTATTTATAGTATAATGATCTAGACACCGGACACCATTTTGAAGCATCAATCAACAGAAACATAAACACAATTATTAACTAGATGATTGTCAGACATATTATTTTAACAGTAATAAATCCCGTAGGCATAACATCTTATATCCATCTCATATTGACATATTTCTTTGATCAATGAGAAAAACTTTGGGGGCAACTCCTCCAAACAAATGTTACCGCAGCTACCGTGTCGATTGAAACTACGTCAATGGGATGGATACATCACTCGCCACTGATTAGTTAGGGCCAAACAAAAGAGCCACAACAATTTTGAAATCAGATAACTTCGCAACAATGTCAGACTGAACGAATTAAGTGAAACAAAATGGCAATTCAGCCTGATTATCAGGCTACAAATGTTCATATTGTGCCATAAGTTACATTCTTTGCTGTTTTTCCAAAGTGTTGACTAGGTCTGCAATTGTTGAATACTTTCATTATGGATTAATCTGATGATTATTTTCATGATGAATCATTTGGCCTAAAACATATCAGAAAATTGTGAATAAACGCTTAACACAGTTTCCCAGAGCCCAGTGTGACGTCTTTGAATTGCTTATTTTGTCACACCAACAGTGTTGTTATATAGCCGGTTTACAAATATATTAAACAAAGCAAGCAGCAAATCCTCACATTTGAGAGGCTGGAATTGGGGAATATTTGGCACTTTTTACTTGATAAATGACTTAAATTGATTTAAAAATGTCGACTAACCAGTTTATGAACTTTCAGTTCTAGGATTGACACTAAAAAGCTGATGGAAAACACACTGCAGACATTCATTAAAGAAATCACATGCACAGAGAGGTCACAAAGGGACACCGTGAAGCTGACACAACTACCATTTAAGTTTAAAATGCTACATGTGGCAAAGGTATATTGTGCCACATCTATTATGAAACCTTGTAAACAGTGTACTTTTGGGCTGAATTGTGTTTGTGTGTTTCCGTCTGACCTCATTCTTGAGCTCAGCAATCTGGTCCCGGAGCTGGGTGATGTACTGTCTGGAGTCTGAGTGGTTCAGCTGGCCCTGGATCAGCCCTTCCTCCTTCTGACAAACACACAAACACACAAACACACACACACACACACACACACACACACAGGTTTAAGGACAGAGTCTCTTCACTATTACAATACTGTTAAAACAGTGAGTTCATTGACTCTATATTTAGATCCAAACGGCTACATGCACAGATTATAGGCACGTACAAGGATGCATCCATGCAGACACAGAGGCACACAAACACACACCTGTATCTCGAGTTCAGCGATCTTCTGCCTGAGTTCAGCCACGGCAGCCATACTGTCTGCTTCCCTCAGTCGCACTGCCATCACCTCCTCTTTACTCTACATGTATGAGGGGAGAGGGAGGGGAGTTGAAAGAAAGAAAGATTACTGTGGATGACAATGGTATACTGGATTTCAGTGATGGATGGTGTTGATGCATCATAAACTGTCTCGGTCCCTCCATCTACATCCTGCTCTGTCCTCCATTTCTCATTCCAGGCATCTGTTGTTGCATCTGTCCTTCTTTTGTGGATTTGAATCCCAGAATTTGCAGTACAACCAGACTCTGCCCATTTCTCATCTATTTTCTTTCTATCCTCTTCTTTCCCTTTTTCTTTTAAAACTCAGTTTCGTCTCATTTACTGCTGTTTTCCATCTAGCTATTAGTGTCTCTACTGTATGGTCATATCTTTTACGTTTCGTTAAGCGTGAGCAGAAAATGTTGCTCTCCCCGTCAATCAGTCTCTCTCCTCAGGTTCTCGCTAACTCCTTCTCCTCCTCTCTCTCCTCCCCATCCAGACCTTGCAGTCGGACTCCGCCTGCTTCCTTTTCATCTCGTTGAGTTGGGCCTGGAGAGCTTTGTTCTGATTGGCCAGCATCTGGAGCCGGTCCTGCATGGCGGAGCGTTCCTGCTCGTGGCGACCAATCAGCTTGCTGTGGATCTGGTTCTACAGTGGAGGAAGTCAAAGGTGTCAATCATTTAGTCTGTGAAATGTAAGGAAATTGTAAAAAAAACCAAACAGACCATAAAGCCCAAAGCCCAATGTAACATCCGGAAGTGACTCATTTTGTGAAGCTGACACCAGCGAATATTTGGCATTATGGCTGTTAAAAGACTGGTGATTAACTTTGTCAAAGTTGTTGTCAATTATCAGTCAATCACTTTAGCACTAGAGAGGTGAAAAAAAACATACAATATGTCATTTACTATTATTATTTGCTGCATTATCCTGACACCACAGGGATGTTCTGCTTTTGTCATTTTTATTAAAAAAATTGATGAAATGCTTGAAACAAATTAAACGGCACTGACGACTTCTACACCATATATCTGCCTATGTAAGAAAAGGACTTGGCTGTTTGTATAGCCTTCCATGACTGACTGACAGTGCGTAGCTGTGCAGTGTGTCTGGCTGACCTGGCTCTCCAGCTGCAGGGCTTTTAGTTTGACCTCTCGGAGCTCAGCCTGGGCCTGGGCCTCCCTCAGTCTGACCGTCATCAGTTTGTCCTGCAGCTCATTCATGGCGTTCTTCTTCGGCGATTCCTTCCAGTGGCCGCCCCCACCACCTGTGCCGCTTCCACGGGACATGTGATGCTGCAGAAACGGCGTGACCGGTGAGCAAGTGTACAGGTGGGGCACATGAACACGCGTACGCATGTAGTTTATAGAGATACAGCACGGGTTTGCGTGTGTTACCTGCCAGCGCTGGTTGAGCTCAGTGACGGTGTCCTGCATCTCCCGGAAGGAACGCAGCGTCTCCAGCTCCCTCAGCTTCATTTGCTTCACCTCCTCCTGCAGAGCCGCCATGTTGTTCTCATCAGGAAGGCAGCTGCTCCTCTGGATGGACAAAACATTTCATGATTACGGTTTAACAGGACTAAATTGTCGGCAGCAATGATACCTCTGTGAGGTTGTTGTAGGAGAAAGGAAATGTACTTAACATGTTTATTAGACCTCTAGGATGCACGCAATACATTTTGGTTAGAAATACTGAATGTAAACATACATTAACCTTTGTTTGTTTAAGGAGGAATTACCATGTTCGATCATCTCAGTTTAGTGTGTTAGCATGCTAACATTTTCCACTTAGCACTAAATGCCAACTCTGCTGAGGAAATATTGTATTTGGTCAGTATTGGACCAGTTGTACGATTGACGTGATGATGGCACTAGAGGAAAAGTTAAGGGGTGAACAAAGTTATTACAATTCATCCTGAAGGGGACGTGAATGTCTGTACCATATTTCATGGCAATTTATCAAATACTGTAGTTGTGGAGACATTTCGGTCAATGCCACAAAAGTAAGCCTGTCCCTGCTGCTAGAGGATAAGTTAGGGGATCGACAAAAGTCAGAGCTTCGCAACGACTGGCCAACAGACTCCATGGAGCTGCGAACGTGACTAAAAACCAGGAGGTCCAGGAATATCAAAAAAAATTGTACAAGAAAAGACTGACAGAGACATATTTGCCTTTTCTAGCTTTCACTTTTACATTACAGTAAAACATCAAAAGGAGAAAGAGCTGTTGTGTCCTAACACCTCAAGATGTAAAACCAAAAGCTTGACGCCTGAAATGTGCCCTTTCCATTGTGAAATTTACAGTAAAATAATTTTTCACACATTCACAGATCCACGCCTGCTGCCGCTGCTCACACTCTCTTTTCTCTCACACACTTAAGATTTCTGTCTGTAAGCCCACCTTCTCCAGGTCCAGCACCTTGTCTTGCATTTCCTTCAGTGCTCCGAGCAGCTCAGCCTCTTGGAGTCTGGACTGCTCAAGCTGGGTCTGCAGACTGCTCACAAACTGCTCTGTGTACTGAAACAAACATCACTGGTATTACCTGGGTGTACTGCATCCCAGGTCAGTGGGGCCTGACACCAACTTTGATCATTTTATTGATCAGTTTTTTTGAGACTGTGTTACTGTGCAGATATTTACTAACTGAGAACATTAGTAAGTTGACCGGAGTGGTTTTGTTTGGTCAGTTTTCATTCTGTCATACGCAGACTAGTTGAGTAGGGCTTCAGCTCAGCTAGGATTACCACAGTGACTCAGCGGGTGTGAATTTTTTTTTGCTGCTGTTTTATCTCTTTCTGTTTCTTTTGCTGAGTATTCACACACTGTCATTTGACTCCTGAATCCTTGTATGCCCTTTGGCATTTTTACCCTGAGAGCTAATATTGACATCAATGTGGGAATTTATTTTTCTGCACACAAGCTACGTTTGGGGGAAGGCAGCAGGAAATTTGCAGCAATACATTTGTTTCCTTCGCTGTAGCCACAAAGCAAACAAGGTTTATTGCGTTATTCCTCATTTCTGTAACAAATAAATCAAGAGCACCAATTACAACATGCCACTTTCAGCCCCGATCATGATTATCTTCTTACGGCAACAAAAAGACAACTGTTAAAAAGGCCTTTAATTTTGTCTGAGGCCCAAACAATGTCAATCTCGATTTTTCTGCTCTGTGACTGATATTCCCAGCAGTTAGCATGTCGGTAGAGAAGTCCGGCTTCAAAGCTGCAGATCAACAAAATTAAGTTGGTATCAAGCGACACTTGCCCCACTGACTCAGAGTGATGTCAGAATATCGAAAGCTACTGTACATTTTCCTGTCACCACATCAAAGTGAAAATACAAAGTTATAGGTGTGAGAGCAGCAGAAAAGGAGAAGGCTGAGTGGAAAAATACTTTCCTACGAGGAAAAAAAAAAAAGATTGAAATTGGGCAAGTACATAGGCTGAGCAAAAGAGTCTAGATTTGTCATTTCGGGTATCTAAGTCTTGGTTATCAAAGAGAACCGTGAGTGTCTGGGGGTGTGTGAACTCTGGTGTGTGATGGGTGCTAGTAATCTGAGCTGGAATAAAATGAGCTCTCACAATGGCACCCTTCACGAGGGCGTGTATTTTTTTTTTATTTAAAGTCTTTTGCTTGCTCTTCATTCTGTGTGAATGTAGACAGAATATAAAAAAAGGGAAGTTCAACGTATGAATTCAGATTTTTTTTTTTAAATTCTGACATCTTATTGTGTTTGTTGAGGTGAATTTTAATTGTAAATCCCTTTATAAAGACCACCGGTCCTGACCACAAGGGTTTATTTTTTTTTCCAGGATACCAAAGTGGTGGTTGGAACAAACAGAACAGGCATTCCTGCTCTTACAAACCTATTCATTATAAACAGCTGCTAGTGTATGTAGAAAAATAACTGAATAGCAGTCCCTGTGTGCTCTTCCCAAGTTAGAAATAATGTGGTCTTATATTCCTAATTAATTTGATCACCAACAGCATCATATGTTATGGTATAATAGCACCATAAACAATGTTTAGGCATAGAAGATTATTCAGTCTTCTGGACATATATACGAGTCTTTCAAAATCCAGGATGTCGAGCTTTCAGATCCTTTATGTTAGCACAGTGAATTTCAAACTAAATGGTGACTAAGAGGTTAAAGTGCTGACTTTCAGCTGTCAGAGCGTTTAAAGGTTTTGAAGGTGGTCATGACCATGTTGGATGAAAATTGTAGAACTCATAGCCCTTTTTCTGGATGGAAACATCCAACAGTTTAATTGAGAGTAAGCGCTAAAACCGACTAGCTGCTTAATTTAAATTCAGAACTGGAACAAATCTGTCCAAAGACTAACAGTCACAGCAAGCTGACCTTTGCAGTCACTCATTTCCTCTAAGCTTCATGTGGAAACATAACTGTGTGAGTCGGCTCTTTGCTGACAACAAATGTAAATGCACTGAGGAAAAGATCAAAGTTCAGCCTCTTTATTTTGTTTTTAGAAAAACCGTGTCTTAACGTTGCTGGAACAATAATGCAACCTAAAAAAACAGAAAAGCTTTTCAGTCCGCTGATGGAGCTAGTTTCCATTTTCATGCTGCGGCATTTTAGCTGGCATCTTTTGTCGCCTTCATGTCACAGAAATATTTAAAAATAATCTAAAACGAACTGCATCTTAAATGATCGTACAACTCACTTGTTTTCTCTGACATGTTTCTCGATCGGAAAACCGTATATTTTGTGGTTATTTCCTCATTCGTTTATCTCCTCCTGTCTGGCACTGAATTCTTCTACTACTCCCACTAAGACAATAATATATTCTATTTATAGAGCACTTCTTAAAATTCTAAAAGTCTCTTACATGACAAATTACAAATAGCAAATGTAATGTAAAATTAATTGAACAGATCATTGCAACTGTACCACTGCTATATGCCAAAAATATGAGAAAGCCTGAAAAATGTCTAACATGCTCAAACTAGAGGACAGGGGTGTGAGGAACAAAAAAACTTTAATACAATCTGTGTATTGAAAATTTCTGGTCTTGCTGTCAACACCTTCCCTGTGGTTGGGTTGCAAAATGGATCTTTTGGTGTCTTGTGTTGCATACATTTAAAATTCAACAAATTTCCACTGAAGTCTTAAGACAATCAGTGTTGCAATTAATTCATTCAAGTCGAACACTGGCTGCTCTAAATCTGACCGAGGACCAACTGTATCGTGTAAGATGACTTGACAGCTTTAAGAGAAGTCTGAACTTTCTTGGGCAAATGTTCTGCCGACCTTATGTATGTTATTAAAGGAATAGTTCAACATTTTGGGAAATACAATTGTTTGCTCTCTTGCCGGCAGTAAGTTGAGAGTTGAGATTGATGCAACTCTCAAATCTAAATGTTTAGAGCAAACAGTCTGTTTGTTTAATCCATACAAAATGTGAAAACAACATTTATGTTTAATATGGATTTAACAAACGGGATACTAGCGTGTTTTGATTAGTGAGCTTTAGAGGTTCTGGTAGGTGGATTTCTCTACCTACGGACAGAGCCAGGCTAGCTGTTTCCAACTCTTTCCAGTCTTTGTGCTAAGCTAAGCTAAGTGGCTGTAGCTTTATATTTAACCAGCAGACATGGGAGTGGATTTAATTTCCTCATCAGTAAAAAAAAAAAAAAAATTCCCAAAAAGTCCAACTCGTTCTTTAAGTAAGTAATCAAGATTGAAGAATGGGTTTTGGCATATTTTCTCTATTTTAACACTATAAGGACTTTTTAGTTTTCTCTGTCTTTTTCTGTCTGAATCTGGACTGTTGATTTTGAACACAAAAGCTGCCCAGATTTTGAAATCAGTTAACCTTTCCTGACCTCATGATGACCTTGACCCGTTACCTAATAGATTCAACGGAGACAATTAACAGCGGATTAACAGCTTCTGCTTTGAGAAAAAAAAACTGTATTGCATAAACACCCTAGTCAACATTGTTTATATTGCTACCATAGCGTTAACGTGGAGATTCTGGGTTGATATTTACCCTCTGCTGCTGCAGCTCCCTGATGGTGTCCTGTGCTTTCTCGAGGCTCTCGCTGGCTGTGTTGCACTGCTGCCTCACCACTGCCAGCTCACGCTTGATCACGTAGTTCTCCTCTGCTTCCTGGGCCCTTGTCACCTGACCCTGGAACAGCAGGTCAGAGCAGGACAGGGATCAAGATCAGCTGTCGAGTTTAAACTTTTAAATGTAGAGAAAAGGGTAATTCTGTATGACGCTTAAGGGGAACTTTGCTACATGGTACATGGCAGTCTTTTTAAGCTTTAAAGGAATAGTTCAAAATTTCATAAAATAAGTTTACTCGCTTTCTTGCCGAGAGTTAGTGAGAAGACTAGTACCTGATAGCCTGGGTCTGTCTGAAAGTAACAAAAATCCATGTATGAGCACATCTAAAGCTCACGAATTAACAGGGTCTGTAAAGGCCTGTCTGGGACTGCAGCCAGCCACGAAATAGTCATAACAACCCCCATAAAACCCAAGTATGTCGTTTTAATGCTTTGGTTTTCTTAAAAATTAAACAAACAAGATATAACATGTTAATTTTTGAGCTTTACATGTGCTGGTAGGTGGATTTTGTTACCTTTGGACAGCGCTAGGCTAGCTGTTTCTCCTTGTTTCCACTCTTTATGCTAAGCTAATGTAATTGTCTCCTGGTAGTAGCCTTATATTTAGCGTATAGACAAGTGCTGCTTCTTTTCTAACTCTCTGCAAGAAAGCAAATAAGTTTGTTTGACATTTTGGTAAACTAAAGGTATTTATGATAATATTGTGTAATAGTACATGCCACATGCAGGGATTGTACAACCTCATATTAAAATTTCCATCATAGATGAATAACAGTACATGCACTCAGGGATTACAGGACGGTCTTTTGGCCTGAACTTATGTACAACATAAACAATACTCTTTCGTGCACTTTTGCCTGGTTATAGTTAAGGAGAGAAAGAGAAGCAGTGCAAAAAGAGAGCAAAAAGATGAGGAGGACAGCGAGGTCAGTGGGAAAGTGGTTTACAGTACTCTACCTGTATCAGTCTGTCTGCCAGAGCGGCACTCTCCTACAGCGCAACAAAGGAGAGGAACAAGAGGATGAAAAAAAAGATGAAGAGAGTGAAAGTGGGACACCAGGGAGGACAAACCACATAAAACCCAAGCGGAAATTCAAGGAAAAGAAAGAAACAGGATCATAGATTTGGGAACCAATCATTTGAAACAAATGTAGAGGATTGCAGAGAAGATTGGGAAGAAAAAAAGAGGCAGCAGTGAGATCACTCAGAAAAAGTATTTCACAGAGGAGGAGAAGATTAAAAATGGCAGTCTCTCTCAATAGCAGAGCGCTGGAGCAGACGGAAAAAAACAAAACAACCTTGCGTGCAAATGGGACCAATCATAAGCATCCGCACCCACACACCCACACACACCCACATACACCCACACACGAAGTAGCTTCTCAAGGTAAGAAAACCGATAACAGAAAAGGAGCACACAAATTTCAACCTGCAGCATTATCTCATCACAGTGTTTAACCACATCTGATCAAAATGTGAAGAATCCTCTGCTGAGCAAACTGGCTGTTTCGTTTCAGTGATCCTGCATAAAACTGATTCATATTAGTATTTAGATAAGCTGGAATCAAAGTCCATCTCTTACCTTCTCCAGCGTCTCAATCCTCTGCTTCAGCAGCCTGTTTTCTGTGCGTAATCTCTGAGCAGAGACAGTAAGAGGGAAGAGGTACCGAGGAGTCATTTTGTATGGCCTATTCATTTTTGTACTAAAACTGTTTAAAATCCACATCATGCATAAAATACACACACCCTGCTGAGCACACACACACACACACACACACACACACACCTTGATCTCAATTTGCTCCTCCATCTCTTTGTTCTTGATTGTGGTGTATTCTTTCTCAAGTCTGATAAAAAATAAACAAAAACAGATTACGCAACATTACAACATTTGAATGATGAAAAAAAAAAGAAGCCATGCTAGGATGATTTGTGTTCCATGTGAATTATATAGAAGAGGAAAATGCCTCTTCCTGGTGTACCATCCACTCAACACATAACTTAAAAAACAAAACAAGCACACGTCAAACACTGGATATGAGTGTGCTTCGCTGTAAAAACCTCAGCATTAATAGGACAGAAATACAAATTGCCCCGGGCTTCATAAAACCCGTCCAGCCCGAGTCTCACTAACTGTTGGTTGAGTAATAAGCGCTCTTACTTCTTCATCCTCTTGGGGTTGTATTTGACCAGGTAGGCCCTGAGGATCAGCTTGTCTGGGCAGCTGTCAAACTGGTGGGGGATCACCTTCTGGAAATGCTGCCAGACCCAGGGGGAAACAGACACAAGATTAGAGAGCTCGGGACTGACGAAGATGCTCATTCATATTTAATGAAGGAGCTTGCAGATACATTTTAGAGGAGTGAACAAGAGCGGCGATGCGTCTACGGTGGCTTTGTGGCGAGTCAGCAGCTGCTGCATTTTTGGAACAATGACTGTCCTGATATTCGGTGATTGACAGACAGTACACCACATTTATGTTGCACTCATAATTAAAAACATGCACAATCACTCAAGCCCATGATTCACTGAATCATATCACCTGTGTTACCATTTGCACTTCAGGCTGCTGACATGAATTTTATCTTGGGTTATAAAGCAATGATTGAATTGACTGACTGAATTGAGACTTTAGCTTCAGAAAATTCTGCGTCCAAAATCTACCACCAAAATACAGAGTGAAACATCTCTGGCAACTGTTCCTACAGGATGGGCAATAGATAAATAAATATATAAATAAAACTGTTTCTCAGTATCTGTGAATTCCGTAAGGATTTTATTATATAACAGAGCTGAATCATTAGTCAGTTAATGGATGTGATGATGATTAGCCGCTAAATTTTGCTAATCGATTGGCAAAAATGCCAAAATTTCCTGGTGCCAGTTTCCCTGACGTGAGGAGGAAACTGAATATCTTTAAGGTTTCAGACCTAATGAAATAAAAAAATGCATTTTAATAAAAATTAATAAAACAAAGAATTTGAAGATGCCACTTTAAGCTTTGGGAAATTATAATGGCCACTTTTCACTATTTTCTGACATTTTATCAGGAAAACAGTTCATTTCAGTTGAAATCAAGCGAATAATCGACAGATAAATCAATGATGAAAATAATAGTTATAGGTAGTTGCAGCTTTATTTTACACTGCCTCTTACCCAAACAGCAAGAGAGAAAAGAAATATATAAAGAGTTTAAAGACAAAAGAAATGCAATAACCGGACAAACATCCCAAAAGCTGAGAGGTACAACCTTTATTTTTTTTCCCAGGTATTGTCTCTAACTAGAGATCAGATATATTTATACAATTCATACAAATCAAGATCTAATTCACCTGTTTGATGGGATTTTATTAAGGAGCAACAAATGCATTTTTTCAGTAACTGTCTCCCTTGTGGCTGCTATCACAGCTGCTGCATCCGGATCATGAAAGATACACGTAATAGACAATAAGCTTTACAAACATAGTGTTAAAATCAACGTCATGACAGTGTTTCACTACATATAAAACACTGATACACAAGTATGTCATAGCCTCATCAAATGTGTGATTGTTTATATTTTAAATTACTGTAAGCAACTGGAGGCGCCTTCGTTTTGTATAGTCAAAGCACTTTTGTAGTTCCGAAGGTTCAAAAGTGGAGCAATGTGTGTGAGTCTGTACATGAACCTCGTGTCTGCAGAAGGAGGCATAAAGCTTCGGCAGTTTACCTGTGACATGCCCTCCATGTCCAGCTGAATGAGGTCAGTCTGGTTGTACTGAAGGATGGCCAGGCCCACACGGAAGATAATCTCCAGACCCTGCAGACAGGTAGTATATTTTATTATATGTGCTTAGTAAACTGAAAAAAACAGATTATCAATCTGAATACACACTGTCAAAAACATAAAATACATCTCCAGATACTTCAAAGACACGCTCAAAACATTTCCTACCTCATACATGAAAATATCAAAGATGCGAGTGGCGACAGGCAGAGGGAGGAAGGTGAGGAAAAGGGTGAGGAACCAGGATGAGGCGTACATGGATGTGTGGAAACTCTGGGACCGGAAATGGACGTTCAGCTCTGGAAGTTGCTCCTGATGTAAGAAAAAAAGAGCATGATTTCAAACCTCAAATCCCTTAAACAAACTCAAAAAGCCATGGCAGAAAAGGAAGTGTCATGCTGGAGATAGAAATCAATTATTTGCTGCCCCTCTGTGGACAAGTTTCACACTGCAAGCCTCATGTTGACAGACTCCCCCGTTTCCTCTTTACCTGTAGCAGATATTCAAACTGGTAGATGCAGAGGCCCAGCTCAGCCATGCTGGGTTTGAACAGCTCCCTCAGACGGTACTCCTGCATCAGACGCACAAAAACGCAAAACGCCTCCTCCTCAGGCATCTGGGAGGAGGTGAGGTGGGTGAGCAAAGTTTCCTCATTAATTATAAATTAACAATTGCTTATGTTGAACTGTTTTTTTACACAGTGACTCTCACTGATCACTGACTGAACCTCTAGAGACAAGTTCGCCTTGCAATTTTTCAAAAACCTGCCAAATACTGTTTTTGGCTGAGGTAATCAGAGAAATCAGGTGGGACAGATTATGATGAACATCATAACTCCCATGGTGAAGTACTGAACTGAGCTTTTCGGTAAAATGTCCCTGCAATATTTGATCATTACCTGCATAAGCAGCAAGCCAACGATGAATGCGCTGCCTTGGCAGTAGCCCACCTCTCGATCCACCAGAGAGTATGCCTGAAAAACACACACACACACACACACACACACACACACACACACACACACACACACACACACACACACACACACACACACACACACACACACACACACACACACACACACACACACACACACACACACACACACGTGAATTTGCTGTGGTCTGTATTTGTAAAAAGCAGCACAGATGACATCGGTGATCCTGACCGAAGGTTCAGACTGTGATCAATAAGGATCAACAGGTCACCAGAGGTCCTTTCATTTCCGGAGGGGTCAGCTACCAGGTAACTTGACTGATGTGTAGACGTTCAACAAGCTTGTTTGCATGGTGGTCAGCAACCACATTTCCTTGTTTCCCTAAAATCACATTTCCTTGTTTCCCTTCTCTACAGGAAGGTAAGACTCAGCCTGGGAAAATAGTTATGTTAATTACAGACACTCAGATCTTTCCAGTTCACTGCATCTTTTCCTGAATGACTGCAGACAGAAAATGTCACTCTGACTTGATAATTTTATTTCTTCATTAATAGTACTTAGTACTTACCTGTGATGAAACTAATAACTTTGATCAACAAACATATGGTGGTTCCAGTTTCTCAAATGTAAAGATTTTCTGCTTTTGTCCATTTTATATCATTGTACATTAAATATCTTTAGGATGTGGACCAACATTCGAAAGATGTCACCTTGGGCTCTGAATACATGTGATGGATTTTAAACAATTAATTACAGAAATAGTCAACATATTAAATAAACCCTATGGATGCACGGAGGTGTTATCGCTTCACATTCCTGTGCCAACAAAGGCAGTAAAGAAGAAGGCTGCTAGCTAGCAAACGAGCATGTAAACAATGCATGATGGAAAACAAAACAAAAAAAATGAGGAAGGAAATGCATTACCACATTTGTCAGACCTCAAAGATACACACAATGCATTTTGGTGAGTCCCACTGCAGTTATATGGTCAGCATCTTTAACCCTTACGCCACCAGGACATCCCAATGTTAACAATGTTAACAGCATACTTAACCTAGCAACTAACTACCTACAGCAACAGAATTTACAAAACCTACAGCTGAAGACACGTGCGCACACAAAAAAAACATGTATTCCAAAAGACACAAATCTCACCATTTCATAAATACTAAAACTGAGATATACTCAAACTGAGAGAGTCAGACCTTGGGGTGATGTGAAATGCTGCCGTGCTCACCTTCATGACGTTGAAGAGGACTTCCTGCCCTAGGCTGTCCTGGCCTTTGAAGAACTCATGCTCAGGGTAGGTGCGGGCGATGTCTCTGCGGATGAGCTTCTCGCAGGGGGAGGACATCTTCAGCAGCTCAGAGTACTGGTTCTTCACCGGCATGTCAGTGGCGTTGCCTAGCAGCTGCCAGACGATGGCCCTGAAATGATGGGGGATGCCCTTTCTGATCAACTCCTGGAGGGGGGAGAGAGAGAGAGAGAGAGAGAGAGAGAGAGAGAGAGAGAGAGAGAGAGAGAGAGACACAGAGAGAGAGAGAGAGATTAACGAGGACTAACGATAAATACTTTGCTTCTTTATGTAGAGAGGGATGCAATTTAAAACATCTCTAAGCATCTCTTGAAGAGCAAAGAGCAGGCAGATGAGAGAAGAGGAATAAATTATAGAACGATGAACAGACATATTTACAAAGACCATTCAGTATAATTTCATAATTACAGCCACTCAGTAGATTCTGATGTATCACTCCTCACAATAATTCTTGTGACAATTGTTAACGCCAAACTCTCACATATTTTTGTGTGTCTGTAGACTTTGCTTGGGTTTTCTGCTCTACCATTTTTCCCTGACTCATCTTGGCTGTCGCTTGTCTCATCCATCTTCTCTTTTTGTCAGAGGACAGGAGACCCAAAGCTTAAAGGACGGGAGAATAGGATGAAGGGAGAGGCATATTGGCGCAATGCAACTAAAAGGTATTGGTGGAATCATATTAAAACTATTGTATTAACGCGTGGCAAATGTTGCAGGCAGAGATCGTGAAGGTTTCCTTCCCAAACTCTGTTCAGTTGTAGGGGAACATCTGCAAAAACAAACCCCGGGCTCTCAGATAACACCGGGCTACATGTTTCTGACACACACATGCACACAGCTTAAAACAGACAAGTGACAAAGTCACTGTGTGTTTGCATACACGTGGCCAACAAGCCCATAAATAAAACGGTGCAGTGAGTCAGTGCCCTGTTTCTGTTTTGTTCTATAAATTGATCCAATAAACTTCCTGTGAAACCTGATCCACAAGATTTAAAAATAAAACCAGGAGGCTGATAATCTTCTTATTTTGTTCTTATTTTTAATTATATTTAATTATATATGACTCATTCTTAGGAAAATGCTGCATGTGACAGCTTTAATCTTTCATTTTCCACCTCAAGTCCCCGAACCCCACCTTCAGGAGTTTGTCCTTCTTACGTCTCCACTCCTCCCACTCGTTGACGATGCGGCCCCACAGGATCCAGGTATCCTCCTCCAGGTGTGACAGGTTGGAGGAGGCTGAGGAGCTGGACACCAGTGAGGAGCCACTGTTGCGCCGTGAGCCGCTCATTGACCGCATGGACTTGGAGTCGGCCTCCAGCAACCTGCGTGAAGAGACAGTTTATGATGATAAGAAGCCAAACTACAATTGATTATTTCA
Organism: Xiphias gladius; assembly: GCF_016859285.1. Lineage (NCBI taxonomy): Eukaryota > Metazoa > Chordata > Actinopteri > Istiophoriformes > Xiphiidae > Xiphias > Xiphias gladius. The sequence goes on along the minus strand of NC_053414.1, from coordinate 20,643,225 downwards.
GATGGAAAAGGCACATGACCACACGGACCCGCATGTTTGTTTCACACAGACGACGGTGCACACATTGGAGATTGATAGGGAAGCTGTTTTTCTTTTGGAGGGCCAGTTAACTCAGCTAGCACTGAGTCAAACTGATGTCACACCTTTCTGACAGAAGAAAAAAAATCTATAACCATCACGAAATTTAAATGATTTAATTCCCGACCACCCCCAACTTTTGCTGCTGCCTTTGTCTGGATGTAGGGAGACTGATGGAGCGGGCGGGGCTGGGTAACGTCCTCATGTATCCAAGCTCAGTCAAGCTCAGTCAGCAGCTTTCTTTGGCATATCGTGCAATCGGTGCTTCTTCTGCTCGGCTATGGGGCTCACATAGCAACCGTAAAAACAAAAGGTAAGGTATAAATACCCCACTAGCAAAAGTGCCCCCTAGAGTTGAGCACCACCGGTTTATTGACTAATGTTAACGAGACAACATTTATCCTGCTTTTAGACCGTTGAACTACCGGCTTACAGTGCTTTATTCGACATGTCTATTTGTAAATGGACTTGAGAGGGCAATGGCTTCACATTATGCATCCAGATAATTTGGGGACCTGTTTTAATCTTCCCAAGACCCATGTGAATCACCGCCGTAGATCGTGCATGTAATAAATTGCAGTATGAACCTATTTACTAGCTTACATGAAGCAGATTTTTGTTTCGTTCAAATTGGTTTGACGGTAATCTATGAAAGTACTTGTTTGTGCTTATATTCATTTTATGGTGGTCAAAACACTATTTGCCAAACATTGAAGCAGTCAAATAAAAATATAGAAACAGATTAAAAAAGTAAAGTAACAATTGAACACTGGTGCCATATACTGCTGCCCTGTAGATGTCCATTTTGTTCCAGAGGAATTGTCTTAACATTACTATTAAAAATTAAGTTTGAAATGAAATGTAATGTTTGCAGTAGTCACACATTGCAGTTAAATTAAATGAAATTGAAGCAGTAGTGTTACAGGCAGAACAGCAGGGACCACCCTGACCTCGGCCCCAGGTGGTCATGGCTCAGCCCTGGACCTTGTGAACTCCTAGAAACGCCTCTGTTCCACATATAATACAATAAGTCCATTTTGTTAAGAAGGAGGTGGGTGGAGTATGTCTAGGTCAGGTGAGATTAGTCAGTGCGGGCCACATTTCTAGCCCCACATTTTTAATATCGTAAAACAACAAGTTATCATTTTTACACCACAGCTTTTGTATGGATTAAACAAACAAGGTATGATGTGCTCATTTGTGTCAGAGGCCGGATAGCTGGTTTCTCGTTTTCCCTCTTTATGCTAAGCTAATATGTTATCGGTATTGATCTTCTCAACTAATGCTCAGAAAGAAGTGAATAAGCATATTTCCCCAAAATGCTGAACTATTCCTTTAAATGTTTTAGTTTTTTAAATCTTTGTATTCTTTGGAGTCTGGGGCAACAGGATGGCAGGAAGCAAAGATGATGTGATTAAAGACAAAGTTCTTTTGCCTCGAGGGTGTCAGGTCAGTCCCACTTTGACCCCAAAAGTCTGATTCTTTTAAGTCACTTGACTCGAACGTCCTGCAGTCTGACCCCTCTGCTGAAACATGTGATGGGTGGTTGAACAATTGTAAAGCATGTGGCTCCTTGAACCATAAATATCACACTGCTACTCTTTTTATTTTGAAAGTGATTAAAGGCTCTGACATACTTTCTGTGTCCGCGGACAGCTGCAGACTTTTCCCCAGTCCTGCGGACGCGCGCGCACAGTTCCATTCACACTACAACTGAGGTTTTGCGTCGGTCTGGCGTTCCAAGCGTACGCATTTCCAGATCCACACTCCATTCCAGTTGGTGGCGGTAATGCACCATAACGTAGAAGAATAAGGAGAAAGAGAGAATCTTCACAGACAAGAAGGAGGAGAAGCACGCGCCCTCACATATCTGTCTCGCAGATATATGCATTTTTGACGTCAGGCATTTTCATCTCTCCCAAGTGTCTACGCGATTCCTCGTCAGGAGTTCAACGCCATTTGGCTGACTTTATATTGTTTCAAAGACGAATCTAATAAATGGGATAACGCCGGGATAACCTCTCTTCAAAACAAGAATCCATTTTGTTATCTGGGGCATGCGCGGTTGGCGCACTTGCTGTGCGTAAATTCCGCACAGTCACACATTTTGGCGTAAGGGTTTCTTCGGACCCTCATAGACATGGGTGGATGATGGACTGACATCACGCGGACCAAAGCGGACCCTCGCAGACACACGGACGCGGAAAGTTTGAATTGGCCTTTACTTTTGCAAGTTCCTGCTGGGGTTGATAAGATCTAATCAAAACAAAATGTTATTTTGCAGTGGTGGGCTATTTCAGGTGGGCATGTTTGTCAAATTTATAATTACAGACATTTTCGATGGAGAATCTGGTGCTCTTATGTGGGATCAAATGTTACCCAATACAGGGATTAAACCTCACCCTTGAATAGAAAAGTCATTTTCTAAAACATGACCGTGAAACCAGGTGATTACATTTTCAGATACTATCCCTGAAGAAATGAATCCTGAACTGATTAAATGATGAGTTCTTGAAAGAACATAGAACTGCTTTTGCTTTTCTGTATTTCTCCTTTTTGTTTTCAGTATTAAGGGGCGACAGCACCTAAATCCCTGTGTAGTATACTGTTTACCTGTGTCTGTGTTAAGTGTTGACTTTGTTCAATACCTTCTGTTCTTGCTCTGCATTTCATGCTCATTGCCATTTTTGAATTGTTTAAAGGAAGGTTTTAAAAAGATAAAAACTGACAATGTGCCCAGCCCTAGTTTATTGATTTCCCCCACACAGGATCATATTTATAAACCTCACCTGTTCAGTGTTTTCTAAAACACTAACCTACATATCCATTTTGTTACCTAATGGGTTTCTTGCAAATGAAGCCATGCAGATTTGTGATTCTGGATCAAACTGTCATTGGATTGTGGTTATAAAGTGAAACCGTATGCAAAGTCAATCCTGAGCATCAAATTCACCCCTTGTGGACTTGAAAGGTGTCTGCAAATCATTTTGTTTCATTGTTCATGGAGCATAGCTGCTGCAGTCTGCTTGGATTCATGTTTAGATCTTGTCTCTGCTATTCATCTGTAGGCAACTTTTTTTTAAAACAATCATAGTGCTACATGCACGGTCACTTTAAGCCTCATAAATACACAGTGATTTCTGATTATGTATGTGCTCTTGAAAATCAGGGAGAGATTAATTTTATAAACTCTCACGTGGTCCGTGAAGGACAGACTTTCTTCTTCAGCCTGGCACACTTCTGGGTGTTCAAGAATATATTCTCTTTATTTTCATCAAGGTAATTCATTGAGGACAATAATGTCAGTGGTTGTTATGTAAATATTTGGCTTTTAATGCAGTAAATGTTCCCTGTATGTGATCACATCCCACACACTTTGATGTTCCTGGATGAAACTTTCAGGAAGATGAACTGCTATCTAGTTTTCTGATAACCTGTACCACCAAAAATGGACCCTAGTGATCGCATTTTTTTATCTCCCATCATGACGTTCTAATTATCTACCATATTAGACTGTGTCATTAATTAGCTGCTGTTTTGACGCTACCTTCAACCCTCATTATTATGAACAACTAAAACTAACCTCTGGGCCGCAAATCAGTCATAGTGGAACTGTAATGACTGTCTACACACAATAAGGATGGCCACTGGTCTCACCTGTTCTGCTCCTCCAGTTTGGCCAGCAGCTCCAGTTCGTCAGGACTCAGGTTCTCTGAGTCTGCTGGAGAGGCAGCCGGTGCTGACAGCACCGCATCATGGGAAGATGAGTCTGGGCTGAGCACTGGGCTTCCTGTCGACAGGGGGTCTGGGTCCATGCCGGGAGGGGAAGAAGGGCACTCTAGCTGAGGGAGAGCCCCACCAGAGGCCTCTCTTTCTGGGCTGCCGCTGGGTATAGACATTGCGGTGACGATACAGTGGGATGGGTGAAGCGGTGCAGGTGTGGCAAGAGGGTCCGGCAGTCACACTGTTGGTCCCCCTCCTAAGTGAGCCCTGCTGTCGCCTGATTGGCCCCCAGGGCTGGCCGTGGAGCCAATATGATCAGAGTTCTTCAAACCTGTCATGGATGCAGAAAAAGCTGAACGAAAATGACTGACAACAGATAATTAAGGAGCAGTAGTTAGCATGCCATCAGCAGAACTGGTGCAGCAAATACAGTATGTCCTCGAATTGCACAGAACCTACGGCTACACATTATGATCTGCCAAGAATTCTTGTTTCTTCTCTAAAAAAAAGCAACTACTGGGTACTGTATAAACATTATAACCTCCATGCAGGTAAGATTTATTACAGGGCTGTTGTGTTAGACTATCAGCATCTAACAACAGCAATAGCTAGGTACACCTTGTAAACTGGCAGCTGAGTGTAAAGCAATCAAACAGATAAACAAATGACTTCGTCGTCCTTCTCCTTTACAAAACTCCTTAAAAATTAGGCGGAGCAAAAATGTAAGATGTCATGCTTGTCTAAATGGACTGAAGACACATAAAACATACATACTACAATCCACATTATGATGCCAATAATGCCCCTCCGCACCCTGGCTCAAATAACTGCTTTGAAGGAGCAACCCTTAGTCACTCTAATGACATCATTCTGACTGAGAGCTTCGTGGTCCACCACTGCAGACAGACTCTGCTATCAGAGCTGTTCTTGTTCACACCAAGACAGACAGCCGCCCACTGATGCCTCACACAGAAACAATGCTGCTGATGTGACACCTAACTGTCCTGACCTAAAGAGAAACTCGTGACTTCTGTGTTGTATTATTTATTATCATCGTAAAGAGGAAAACCAACCTGTCAGCAGTGTTACAACCAAACCCAGTAGTTATCGCTAATGACCTGATACACCATTATTCAATTAATGTCACACTGTACGCCTTTCAAAGGGACTGTGCCTCAGTCGCACTCCTGTGCGACTAATGTGCATTCAGTGATGGTGCTACAAATTTACTGCAAACAGCTGGAGAATTTATTCAAATCTAAAGACTAATGAAATAAATTAGACGAATAATTGAGTGAGCTCAGAGAGATAAGGCGGGTGTCACACGTCTTATAAAGAGCTGTAGCCACTGGCTAGGAACAGACGGGTTAGGGCAGCTTTTAATTGTTTTCCTTCTTATGGAAACCCAGGAGCGATTTCGCAGCAAGGAAAAAGCTTTTTCAGCCAGCGGAAAATTTACCTTACGGTTGGGTTGAAGGCATTGTGGATATATTCTTGTTTGACGAGGAGTTTCAGAAATGATAAAAACAACAACAACAAACAAATAAAGATCTGTGTGTGTTTGAGGGCTCAAGCTTAAATTGATTACTTCCAGTGATTAAGGGCATGCGAGGCATTTGTGTCTTGAGCGCATTCAACTTACAAATGGGAGACATCACATCTAGGGCCTGTGCTCTGCTTACTCACATCTTTTTCATCTTTACAAATACATACATAAAGGGAGACAGCTGTATATGAAGGGACAGTGCGAAGACTTCACACATGCCAAAAGAAAACAAACATCACAGAGCTTGGATGTTGTGCTGCATATTATGTAGCAGCTACTAACGTTTCTTACCAGACACAGGAAGTAAGGATGAATACACATCCAACCAACAGACACACACACACACACACACACACACACGTACGAACTCTGCTTTTTTCCTCTCTTTGTGATGCAGCTAGCAGTCAGATAGGTGACCAGAGAGGAACTCCCATAGGTCAGTGGAGCACCACACACACACACACACACACACACACACACACACACACACACACACACACACACACACACACACACACACACACACACACACACACACACACACACACACACACACACACAATGCAGGGAATAGATCAACACATACCATATCACACTGTCCCTGTATTAGAAAACTCCAAAACAATGCATTGAAGACTTGATTCCGGCCATGTAATCAGCAGTAAAGGCCCAGAGAAACATTCAGTAGCCTGTGTAATATGACGCATATGATGCAGACGCAGACAACAAAACAAGGAGAGCAGAAAAAAAGAAGCCTGTAGCAGAGGAGAGGAGAGAAGAGGAGAGGAAGAGACAAGGACCACATTCATGCACAGAAACCAGCCCAATCAAAAGAGCCATTAACAAGCCAATGAGACCAATCACATTTGTAAAAGGGCTTGGTCAGAGGACACATTTGAGAGAAAAAAAAAAAATCCTTTTCATATTATAAGGTAGTGATAGAACAAATCTTCTAAATTACAGTAGTTACTCACCCAAGCTAATCTGATGAAGCTACTACCTATGTATCTGAATTTACTGCAACGATCACAGGACTGACAATGTCAGTCTACCTTTTCTTCTAAAGTCATCTGACAGATGGGTGAGCCTCAGGCACTAATGCATCTGCCTTGTCGATCACATATTCACCTCAATCCCAACAGTGAGACTGAGGTGAGCTCTATTACGGACAACATTTATAACTCTGAACTGTGGATATTTTGCACCATGATCTCAACACCCAGAAACCCTTTAGTGTGTGTACAGTAAAGGTGAACACACCATGCGCAGCCTCACCATACTGGCCAGTCTGTCATGCTTTACACCAAAGGTACACAAAGGAGAAACAACACAATGCTGCTCACTCGCCACTGCTTTTTGGATTCCAGAAAATGTACACATCTCTACACCAGATTTTCATTTGGCCAAATCTGCTGAGTTTAAATTATTTTGAGGGACCTCTGTGCTTCAACTCCACACTAAAATTTATATTGATATAGTGACATTTTCACTGAGCTGCCATGGTCATCTTCTTTTACTCAACAACGTATAATGGGACTATACAGAATCACAATGTGATAATAATTTACATTACTGAATGTGAATTCAACCGATTCCAGTATGGCTCATGAGGGCTTGCAATTTGCCTGGTTCTCATAGTATTTTGCCAAAAAAATAGTCAAACTGGAAGAATGTTTTTTAAATTTTTACCAATCATAGCACTTAACTGCATTAGGTGAGTCCAGATTAAGTCGCTCCCAACAAGCAGTCAAATCTGAGCAGTTCGTTTTTATCCTTACCGAACTTCAAAATCAATAACATAATAGCCTCCAACAAACTGTTCAATTTACTTATGGTGGCTCGCCAAGCTTTCATCAGCGGCTCACATGGCAGCAAAGAATTACATGATGATGCAGCCAATACACATTATTCCTAAAATACTCAAAATGGCTACACTCTTCATGCACAAGATGGCAATGCGGGCTACAAACAGGAGGCAAACCCAATTCACTGTGGTGCTCCCAGGTTTGGTGGCTCGTTGTAGCAAAATGGCAAAAGTGCTGTTGGATGGGTAAATAAATATTGGGCTGGTGTAGGATAATTTGGGTTGATTAAAAAAAATGTAATATATACAGTATGCTGAACTATAAGAATGCAACCTTTTTCATGTATATTTGGGCTTCCACTAAATTCTTAAATAGTGTCACCATCACTAATCTGTCAACACTGCTCGCTCCTGTAGTAACGTTAACAGTTTGCCTATTGCAGAATCTCATGCTAGCTAACATGTAGTGCATGAACAATAAAAAATGATTGATTTCTAATCAAACATAGTCACAAACCATATGGAGAGAAACAAGGCAGTGTGGGAGGTGAGGAAATTTAAGAATAAGACAAGATGCTGCAGAGGGGATTATAGCAGGCTGACTGCAGGTGGTCAGAATTAAAATAAATAAAGCTACAAGCCATACAAGAGCAGAGGAAATTTCATGGAAAACGAACAGATGGTGTTTTCTTTGTCCACTGATCCAACTCTTTGTGTTTAATACACAACCAAACTTGCTCTGGTTTCAAGCAAAGTAACGTTGAGTGACATTTCCAAATCACGCAATCCAAAACTGAGTGGTCTTCAGTGTGAGAAGTTGTGGTAAAAGTGGCTCTCCTATTGACTGTATCCTGCCAGTGTGGTTCCCATGGAAAAAGCAGCGAATACCACTATAACAGATGTTGACATATTTTGATTTGGATGAAGTCCAGACCATTGAGCCATGCTGCTAGCATGGATAAAATTTACAAATCACATTTCAACTTTTAAAAAGCCAATAAACTTTTGGTGCAAAAACAAAACCCAGGAAACTGGACTTGTTATTTAAGAATGTGCTGTCTTCCTTTAGAGGGATGAAGTGCTTCAGAAAGGTTTCAGCACTACAGAGGGCTATTCAGCTGTGCCACTGTGGTTAGCCTACACTGTAAAAGGTGTGAGTCATGCAGGACTACAGAAGAGTGGTACTAAAGTGGGATGTTTCTCTCTCTCCTTAAACACACACGCATGCACACACACGTTAATGAAAGGACATTGTGAAGGTCTCCGATAAAGCAAAACAAGCCAGATTTCTTGAGCTTGGCTGCTGCTCTGTATATGACAGCAGGCTCACTCTGATGTCATTGTGTACTTCGGAGAAACCTGCAGAGGGCTGACAGTGAAAGGGGGGGGGGGGGGTTCATTGTAATCCACTTATATTTGTGTTTCTGAGCATGCTTGGTGTGTACACTCACTAGATGAAAGGTTGAAATTTAGCATATTCACTGACATACAGTATGCACTTACAGTGTGCTTTGTTTTTCCATGTTTATTACCCTTAAGTTCCACGTCAGGATAAGCATGTGTTGCCTTGTATGAGCAGAGTCAGTGTGTGATATGTGAAGGAGTCCTGCAGTGTGATGGATGGATGTATGCACAGTTTTCTGTGTGTATGTTTAGCCTCCCCCTTGACTGATACTACCAAGCACAATTATGGTCTTGTGCAAAGCCTATGCCTGAACACGTCCTCTCAGAGATCTCACTGTCAACATAAACAAGACAGTGCTATTGTTTCCTCCTCTGACCTCCCTCCCCACACACAGGCACAAACACAGACACAGACACAGACACACAGACACACACACACACACCACCTCCAGCTGTCTAGCATGAACCCACATCCCCCTCGCCCCCCTATGTTTTGAATGTAGCATCCGTGGTTTGCATGCAATCCTTAGTGCAGAGTGTGTCTGCTTTACAAAATACTTTTTTGTTAGTGTAAAGACTCTTTTCAGGGTTCCCATCTGGACTTCCTGGTGTAAAGACTGAGCTGGCCTGGGGCCATAAAAATAAGGAGGGTGAAAGAAAAAAAAACAAAAACAAATCCCCTTTGATCTCCGAACACCAACCAAAGACATATAGTAATATTACATTCTATGGCGTAAATTATTTACCCGGCAGCCAAGAAAAACATAGAAGCACAAAAATGGAAAAACCTGACCAGCAAGTTGTGAAATAAAAACAGAAAAATCAGCTAGTTTTCAAAGGAGCTGAGCTCGCTGCTGTGTCACACCCTCCGTCCTCTCCTCCCCCCTCCATCTGTGTGTGTACGTCTTGCCCTCCCGGCCCTTTCAGCCCTAACATCAAGGGCGACCCCTTCGTTAATCTGTAGCTGTTAACCTCGCCGTTGTTCCAACTCATGATCTCATGTTTGGTTACTGATATGTGGACTGCTAATTTCCACACTATCCATCTACTGTACCCACTGTCCTCGTGACTGCTGTTGGGCTCCACGTTGCTAAAAGCATCCCATTGTAAAGGAGGGATGTGTTGTTTTTTTTTTCTGATATTGCTGCTCAAGGCTCTCTCCCTGTCTCCCCTCGTGAAAGCCAAAACTAGACTGAGAATGACTGTCTTAGCTAAGACCAATGCATGGAATTAGTCCTCATTGCACTGATGCAGACACATTGACAAAGGTAAACACACTCCAGACACAGTCCAAAGGGGCAATGATGTGTAAAGTAGATCCCAATCAATTTGTGTATGATGAAAGGTGGCTTTTAAATGATTCTACAACATCTGCCTGACAGTGGTAGAAAGTTCATTTAGTCAAGTACTGTACTTAAAGTAACAACTTTGAAGTGCTTGTACTTCACTTGAGTATTTCCATTTTATGCTACTTTATTTATATTTCTACTCCAGAGGGAAATATTGTTCTTTTTACGTCACTTAATTTATTCAACAGTTATTGGTTACTTTTCAGATGAACGTTTTACATATGAACCATATGATCAGTTAATAAAATATGACGCATTGTACTCATGTGAGAACAGTTCAAATTTGACCAACTACATTTTTAAAGTACATCAATAATAATAATAATGATAATCTAACACACAATGATATAACACTGAGAGGGGCCGCTCTGAATTATGAGTAACGTACCTTTACTTTTGATACTTTTACATTTTGTTGCCATTACTGTTGTACTCATTTAAAATTTTGAATGCAGGATTTTTACTTGTAATGGAGTATTTTTATATTATGGTATATTTAGTTATACTTAAGTAAATAGTTTGGGTATTTTACCACTGCTGCTTGAGTTACTCTTTAGTGAATCTGACTGTGCACTGATGGCACAGTGGTTTAAGTTCATGTCTCTGTGTACTGGTAATGGCTCCCTATTAACCCAGAGAGCATCAGCCTTCCAGCATTATCATTACAATAACAACAGTCTGTTCTCCAAACAGCCCTCATGCAAAAACTGCACTATATAGATTATTGAGAAATAATTGCTAACTCTGCTGTGTTTCTGCTCTGCAGCATATGTTTTCTGGGATCTGTCTGATAAGAGCTTAGTGTAACATTGAGCCTGGATAAGGAGACACACTTGGAGCAATCGAAGCGACAATGCCGATGAATGTTTGAGACATTTTTCCTTAAATCTACTGACCACTTTGTATGACTAATGCTTTCCTGCTCTAAATTTAGTTAGTATCCCTCTCCAGATGATTCAGTTCCCCTGAGTGCCACTGTGAGAGGGAATTTTCTAGAAATAGCCATTACCACAACCCATCAACTACTTTCAAGTGCAGGTTACTATTGTGCTCTTTTCTACCACTAAATAGTCAGTGCATTACTACTAATACTGGTCAGATCACTTAATATCTTACAACTAAAACAAAATCATGATAGGACCAGCAACATCCACTAATCATGTGCTAATCTCAAAACTGGATTACGTGAAAGTGCCATGCTACAAACGGGGTGCTGCCACAGGCACACAGCCATAGCTTAATTTGATGCTAAAGCATGACTGACATTAATTTTTTTTGTTGCATTCATCACATCATCTTTTAATTTCCGTCTCTCCAAGCAGCGCCGTCACAAGCACTGATCAGTAGCCGAGCTGCTGTTTAATCGCCTGTTCTGATTATAAACATCTGTTGTTTGCCTTAGAAATGGCTGTGAGAGGACACAGTCAAATCTGCAAAACCACATCCTAAAAATGAATTTTAATAGATTTTTATTTTCGGGCAAGCTTGGTTTCTTTTATTTCATAACTACCGCAGGCCTCCTAAGAAAATGAGAAAAACTAATCAAACGGTCCTGTTAGCGAGATGATCTGGGCAGGTGTTTCTACAGACTACGCTGTAGGAGCTTAGATCAGTTTCAATTCAAAACCAGTAAAAATCAAAAGATATAAAACATGGTTTATGGTCCTCATTAATTCTTGCACCAAAGAAAACCTTGGTCGTACGTAAACCAATCCGTACACATTTCAGTGCTACCCAATTTGAGCCGCAAAAAGCTTTTAACTTCCACACTGTTCACCCCAAAGCACAGCCCCACGATGGCCCATTAGCTCACAGGATGGAAAGGAATCATCGTCAACAGCCCAGTGTGATGACACAGTCTCTCACTCAGTAACACGTCTGTGTTGTTAATCATACTACCATAGACTCACCCAGTGGTAAATCATTCTCTCCTGTTCATTATAAAACAGTAACAATAACTTGAACAAGCTGATGAAATGCTCTGATCTTTTGTACAGAAAACTAGCATCATTCACAGATATCTTGTTAATTAAAGGCATAAGTCATTTGTAATGTCATATGCTTATGAAATATTGATCCTGGGTGTTTAGTAATAACTAGTCAGTTTGCCCAAGGAAACAATGACGGGCATAGAGACAGGTCAAATTACCACTGTAACAGGTGAATATATAGAAAGGAAGAAAATATTTATAGTAGAGTTCATGTGATTTCAGTATGCTTTTGAAAAAAGTTCCTCTGCAACATTAATAAGCGCCCTATGTATTCTGTATTTGTGCCTCATTATTTGAACATAATTTGTGTGTTGGTATAAATCCAACATGCAGCAGTCTGAAAATGAGATTGCGATTCAGCCGGTTTAAAATCTGCAGGCTTACACAGATCCAGTTACAAATCTGCAGCCTACGAGAACAATTTTGTAGAGAGAGGGGAGCTGTGGAGGAGCTGCAGTCGTGGAGAGCTTGAACCGTGGCAGCCAGGTCATCAAGCTACTCCCTGTTTCCACGTGTCAGCAAAGAAGATGAAGTGCAGTGCCGTGCACAGGCCTGGCCAGCACCAAAACAGTCCACCAGCAAGCCCAGCCAGGAGGATGTGCAAGGCTCAAAGGGGACATTATTTTGTTTTTGTTTGTGAAATTTAGTGTACATTAGAGAAAAATGGCATGAAGATGTGAAATGTGATGGGCATGTTTCACTGTTTTCTGACATTTTATTGACCAAAAACTTGATCGATTCATCTATAAAATAATCTGCAGATTAATCGCTGAAAATAATTGTTTTTGGCAGGTGTATCCTTATGTCATTTTCATAATTTTGTACTTTGACTAGGGGACGTACATCATTCATGGACATGGACAAGTCAAACAGTAAGTCGCCGCTAGGGAAAATCTACAAGGAAAAGCTGCACCTCAGCCTGTCAAGACACTGGAACAGAAAATGCATCAGAGGACTTTTTCAAAACAAAATTTAGCCTGCAGAGTGACAAAATAAGACTGAATCTTTTACTTCTGAGATACAGTCGCTGATGTGTGCAGGCAACTAGAGCTGCAACAGTTAGTAGATAAATAGATTAGTTGATTGACAGGAAATTGATCGGCAACTATTTTGATAGTCAATTAAAAAAAAAAAAAATTCTGGTTCTAGCTTCTCAAATGTGTATGTTTGCTGGTTTTCTTGGTCTTCTATGATAGTAAACTGAATATTGGGTTGTGGACTGTTAATTACATTTTACGATGTCACCTCGGGCTTTAGGAAATTATACTTAATATCATCAAGTGAGAAAATAGTCAGCGGATTAATCAATAATGAAAATAATCATTACTCAATCACTACAGGCAACATAGTATTGAAGCTGGAAATTATAATTCCATACAGACGCATAGCATATGTAGTAACAACACTCACATCTGATAACGATTGCCTACACAACTACAGTTATAACTGCAGTTTATTAAAAAGTCATAACACTCCCCTTTAATGATTCACCTCAGGTTTTCTTGCTGGATTAAGCCACTATAGAAGTACATCACCTTTATGCACACAGCTTAGCAAAGGCAATTCTTGTTTTAGGCCTGAAGAAAATCAATCGGTCAATCCTTGTTATGACCCGGACACGTGGCTCCTTTTTGTCACCCATATCTCTGTTCTACGACCAAAACACAGTGGCTGACTATAATAAACCTGGACAGCAGCAGGAAGACAACTGTGAAGCACAAGGAGAGAGGCTGCGAGATGATATCCCTCCTCCTGTTCTTGCTGGAGGCCAAACACACACACAAGCAAATGCATAACTCAAGAGACTGTTTATCCCGACGACACTTCCAGACCCGATTAGCGTTCCACTGTCTCACGCAGATGAAGAGTGCGGCAGCACCAGCAGCAGCAGCAGTGAGTGCAGAGGAAAAGGTTAGCTGGAGTGTTCTCCTGTGTCACAGATCTAGTCTTTGCGTGTCTGCGTTTGATCAGATAAAGAGGATGTTTCGAGGCTGTGGCACTTAAAAACAAGGTCACCAGGATGTGAGAATCAGATACCTGTTTCCTTGATGGTGAAATGCATAAGATGTCTTTTGCCTGGTGAGTGGTTTTCAGAGATAAGCCTGAAGGCATTCTCATTGTATCTCATACGAAGATATGATGAACCCATTACTCAGTGGTACATGTCCTTAGTCATGGGGCATTTAAATCATAATTACAATCAACAGAGTAAGATAATTAAATCCTTGAATACCCCCCCCCCCCAAAAACAGATAAGTGCGTGAGGGAGCTCTTTTATATTGTGACTAGTCAGCAGTATCCTTAATCCTTCAACATCATAGCCCAAAAACTATGTCAGTTCCCTACTTTTTATCCCACTTGGGACTTATAAGTGATATGTGCTTGCCCTAGATTTAAAGCAAAGAGTCATTCAACTCTGTGGTTTTCAGTGCTGATCCTCAGGGTTTAGAGTAGTACTTGTTCTCTGTCTTACAAGCTAGTCAACCATGTTTAAAAGAATTTACCATTTAAGTCGCTCTCTCCTTAGATGGATACAGCAAAAACAGCTGGATTTTGGGTCAATACAACATGGAAAAACATTGATTTAAAAGACACTTTTATCCGAGGTGACTAGTGAATGGGCTGGTGGGGGGCTCGGTGTATATGGGCTTTGTCAGCGGCAGCTCAAACAAACATCTGGATAGAGAGACACACAGGTGCACACAACATAGCAGCCACTCTGCCATCCATCCACTGTTGATCCAGAAGGAACCTGAGAGATGAGTGTCTCCTTTAATCCGCTGTCCTGCACTTTCATACTTGAAGAGCCTGTAATCCTATTGACTGGGCTGTTTGGACATGACAGCTCATTATCCCGTTCAGACCCGGCCTGCTGCTGCTGCTGCTGCTGCTGCTGCTGCTGCTGCTGGAGGATGCCTGAACAACAGGCCTGCACGCTCTGCAGTCGACTCATGGCTCGGCTGGATCAACATCTGTGGCCAGAATGACACATCATCCCCTCTTTGCGGCACGAAATGTCCCGGCTTCCCACATCAACAAGGTTGTGTAACGACATTAGAAGCGAGAACGGGACGCTGAGGAGACACAATATGGAGGTAGCGCACAGCAGCACGGTATGCCTTGGCAATAAATAGGGTTTATAGGCTACTGAATGGGCCGTGTCTCCGTTGGCATGCTGTACAGTGGAATTTTACACTGAGATAAACGGAGCAAACGGATGATGCTGCTGTCGATGGGGCTTCAACGACCAGGACCGGTGGTGTTTTGCTATTCGGGTCCATTTATCTTTTATGTTGAATTGACACAAACCAATAAGCTCGTGGGCCCGTCAACAGACTCCACGCGGTAACACTGATATTCCATTAAAAAAAAAAAAAAATTAACACCTCAAATAAACAAATAAAACCCTGAATGCTTACCTGGACTCCTTTTCCATAATCGAACCCTTGCGTTTCGTCGTCGCTCTCCAACCGGTCCGTCGTAAATGTCAAACGTATGTTGTCGGCTAATTAAAATCTTAACACACCGCCGAGGACAAACACAGAGACACCGTCCAACGCAGTGCCATCCTCCTGCCGCCGCTCGACCCGGAGGCGGCGCCGCGTCGCACAGCTGCTCGCGAGCCTCTGCACGCGGTGGAGGCTCGTGTGCGTCTGAGCCGAACTCAGAGGAGCGCAATCTTTCCGGAGATATCCGCGAAAACAACCGTGGCAGCCGCGCGATGTAGCCTGCGATTCAGCGGGGATGTGGTGGAGGCTATAAACGGCAGCATCAATCATTACGAGTGAATCGCACAGAATGGCTGGCGTCTTCTGGGTTCTGTTGCGCACGAGGCGGCACGAACCAATCGCGTTGCGGAATGAGATGTGATTGGCAGGTGGCGGACCAATGGCCTGCCCGGACTGATCGCTTTGGAGGGGGACAACAACGAGATCCAACCACCGTAGAGCTTTATTCTGCGAGAAGGCGGAACCCGCAGGTGTCATGAAGCAGTGTCGGTTTTAACGGATTTATCTGTGTATGGCAACTAAATCATTAATTATGTGACAAAAATGTCATAGTTTCAGTCAATCCCCGGTTCTGTGACTGATTATACCATAGCAACCAACTGTAGTCGTGTCATAACTACAAGGGCATGTACTCTTTATTGCTATTTTCTGTGTTACTTCTTTTATCAAACAATTAATGCCCAATTTAAACTTAATTTAGATCTTTGTTATAGTCATGGGTTTTACCTGACAGCTTACAGCCAAAATTTGAAGAACCTAATCTGTGTAAAAACTGATAGAAAATTGTCCTGAAATGAGCACTATTGCTGGTCACCGTGGCTGAACCTCCAAGGAGCCCCAGGGCAGCAAAAAGTTGTTGTTGGGCCCCAATTGACCGGCACTATGTATATATGGGTATATATGTACCGCTGCACCGGATCTTAGGGTTCCAACACCTGCCAAATCCCACTTAACCCCATGGACATGAGCTTCAGGTCTCCTATGAGCTGCACAAGCTGTGTATCATAAAAGCTGTCTTTGTATTTCTCGCAAACAATAGTGTTATGCTATGCCAGGATGAAATATTCATATATTTAAGAGTGTGGTGTCCTTATACTCATCTCCTCCATTTGAATTTGATTTGCAAATGTAGAATTGATCCCGTAACCTTCCACAGTCGGAGCAATGAAGATAGTTATCTGGTAATTAAATTCTGCTCAGATCTGATGTGTTTTCTCACATAAGTAGATCTTGAGGGATTGCTCTGAGCCTGTTTCTGAGGCATATAACAAACATGAGCATGCTTTGAAGTACATTCTGTCACCTCCCCAAACACAAATAGTTACTTTTTTGCCATCAAGTGGACACGTTGGATATCGCAGCTCCACTGGCTCTTAGCGCCTTGCGACAGGCATACACTGTAAATTCTCAGTATTGTGTGGGTAACATTGCGCCAACACTCATAGACTGACAGTTTAATATCTTCTATGGCGATGGCTTGCACAATAATTTGAATTGTTCCTTATGCCTCCTAGGGTAAGATGTGGATGTATGGATAAAGTCATCATATTATCTGTACTATATTATAAAAACAAACAGGAACAAAACTATCACCGTAAACGTGTTACAACATAATTCTTTCCACAGAAATGATAAGGCATAATTACATTTCATTAAAAAAAAATCACAGCTCTGACCCTTTCTCCTGACCTTTATGATGTTGTCTAATCACAGCTATAGAAAACTCGACGGTGTTGTTTCTGTACAGTTGCTGCTGTCCTGCGACTGATGCCTTCAGGTGTTGTTTCAAATACCGTAACTATGACTTACAGAATTTGGACCGGACTATTTGGACAGCCATAAGTATAAATTATGGGAGAACTGGCATTTTTGACTCTAGTGTTGCCCATAAGTCAATTTAAGTGGCGAAAAATCTGTAAGCCCTGCCAACTATTGATGTGAATAGCGTATTTAACCATATATGATTTTTATTTGATAAAATAAATGTCTAAATGAATTACAGCTCAAAGCTCTGTCCTTTCATGACATGATGCGAAAAAAATAAACCAACAGCGTCCTTGTAATTTTGTTGCGGAATTTATTTTGTTGTTATCGCGCAAACGTTGTTTTTGCAGATGTCGGTTCACAATGCATCCGAAGCGGGATATTTTTCGAGGTGTTCCTGAAGACACCATACATGTGTGCTCACTGTGCTGTGAATACTTGCTAGCTCGCTTGTATCACGCACACAGACGTCGGTGGGACATAAAATATCACAGCAAGGTAATACTTTAGTCCCTTTGTACTTTTTATATTAAAATCGCCACTATGTAAGCATTTTAGTTGTTATTACTGGAGAATTTTTTTAATACTTTATCACAGTAGCTATACTTCCTGGCGTCGATATTAGCTTCGGTAGCTAACACCCTACCTGCGATACCGTTAGCTACATTTCGATAGCCAGTTTTTATTTGAGTTAGCCAATTGGCTTTATTTATTTTGTAGTGGTAAAAATTATTTACGTTTGTCTGACCTAAAATACCACATACTTATCGGTACGATGTTTGAGAGTTAGTTACAAGTTATTCGTGAGTCCCATTCAACTGCTTGCGGCTAGCTTGCTAACTGACCGGTTTGAATGAAGGAAATTCAAGACAGGTCCATTGTTGATGAGTGCGCTGTCTCTGCCGGGTCACACACCGGTCGTCTATCGTTTTGAGTCAGTGTAATTTTAATAGATAAATTGCTCCCCGTTATCACCATGTTTATTTAAGACTGCACACATCGGAAGAACTCGTTCATTTTGACTTGAACAGCGTCTGCGGCCTTCTAACATTAGTCGAGTGATCTTTGGACATTGCTGCCAACCATATTCGAGACAGCCGATTAGATTTCCGATCAGTGTAGCATCAAGTTAGTATCTACACTTTGTTCTGCTAATTCCATTTAGTAATCAGTGAATTCATAACACACAGTTATCTCTAAAATTAACTTATTCACAGTACGACACAAGAACGGGTATATGTATAAACAATAACATGGCACTATCAGGTATTAGACTCTTTGAAAAATCTGATTACATTACTTTATCTAACAATTAATAATTGAATTATAAGGCCACCTGGCCTTGATTTCAGTTACGCTTTCACAATAAAAGGGTATTGGACACAGTCTGCTTTTTAAGTGAAGTTGTGGGACCCCCTGATTTACATGCTGTCCATACAGATGGCCGAGAACGACGTTGATAATGAACTTCTGGACTATGAGGAGGATGAGGAACCCCAGGGAGCCCCTGAGAGTGGTACCCCAGCGAACAAAAAGGAGGTGAAGGGGTCCTACGTATCCATCCACAGCTCAGGCTTCAGAGACTTTCTCCTCAAACCAGAGCTTCTCCGTGCCATTGTCGACTGTGGTTTTGAGCATCCCTCAGAAGGTGACTGCCAGTGTTGGGTTGTTTAAATGTCAAAACAACTCCTGGACATACTCTCCATTTTAAAACAACAGCTAGACACAATAAAATGAGAACTACACTTTGACAGAAAACCCCTAGTTTTTCCTATGTTGTTGTTATCACACCCCTATATTATAAATTCATCTTGATGTGGTTTTTGAAATTTTCACTCACTTACATTTGCCATTTGTTTTATTTACAGTCCAACATGAGTGTATTCCTCAAGCTATCCTGGGGATGGACATCCTGTGTCAGGCCAAGTCTGGTATGGGAAAGACAGCAGTGTTCGTACTGGCCACCCTGCAGCAGATAGAACCTGTGGATGGTCAGGTGAGTTGGTTGTTAGGCTTTTATACAAGCTTATCTTTGAACCATTTTGAGTCATTACACCTCCCCTATAGATCTGTATACTGACTAGGTGGTGTTTACAATGGTGTGATTCTGTTATATAAATTTGGATTATTTTTTGTAACTGTCAGAAAATTTCGAGTCTAGTTCACGAACCTGAGACCTCTTGCATTAGGTATGGATAGGTATGCAGTTTTCTAACACAAATGTTAGTATTTAGGAAAACAAAATGGATCCATGTGTGCAAAGCTTTTGGAGAGAGTGGGATTTGGTGAAACGGACAGCAAAACTTTCACACAATTCTTTTCACACAACGTTTGTATCCTGTCAATAATATCTTATAGGTTTTAAAAGTGCCTTTTTCTGAGTTTGTTTGGAAAACACGTCATCTATAAAACTAGACTGTGTGCTCTTTGTGCAAAAGAAAGGAGTGCCGTGTTTATTTTGTTCAACAGCAGCAGCAACAGCAGATTCATTGATTGCCAAGTTTTTTGTCGGCTTCATTGTGTGGAAAAGCACTTCTGACACGTCTGCCTCCAATTATTGAAGCCAGTTGCCTAAATGGGCTTATTGGTGTGGAATTTACTTTATGACTTTTTACTATGATTTGCAGAAGTAATACCACTATACTATCATTTATTTTACTAGTGGGCCACAACTGTTATCACAAACAGCACTTCCTGTCTGCCCTCAGCTTCAGCATTAACCAGTCAAGTTTTGTCTTCTAGCAATTTTGGCCTGAGAGTTCATGTTTTTTCTTTTACTTTTTTTTTTTGGCAAGTTATGCCCAACAATAACAGTAGACAGATGACAGGAAATGTTGGGCAATCTCCATTTTAATAACAATTCATTATTTAATTTTGCTCCTTAGAAATTTTTCATGATGATTGGGTTTTATGAATGAAACTTTACAATGTTAGGATGATTACTGAAACAACATTAACATTTTCAAACAGCACCAAAATATTTCTGAAATATTTGTCAAAAAGTCCATAAAGTCCGGTAAAAAAATCAATGAAATCCTGGATTAGTAAAACATGTTGGCTGGCATCCCAAAAGCACCAGACACACTAAGTATGACTAAGCAGTTAATAAGACTAATGTCCTCATTCCCTATATGCCAGGTGTCTGTCCTTGTGATGTGTCACACGCGAGAGTTGGCTTTCCAGATCAGCAAAGAGTACGAGCGCTTCTCCAAGTACATGCCAAGTGTAAAGGTGTCAGTGTTCTTTGGTGGCCTTGCCATCAAGAAGGACGAAGAAGTCCTGAAGAAGAACTGCCCTCACATTGTCGTGGGAACTCCAGGACGTATCCTAGCCCTCATCCGCAACAAGACCCTCAGTGTGAAGAACATAAAACACTTTGTGCTTGACGAGTGTGATAAGATGCTGGAGCAGCTGGGTGAGTGATGGAAACAGAAGTGTTTTACAGAGGACTGCTAAGAAAAAAAGTAGCTTTGGTGAAGGACTGTGGTTAGTGTGTAAGATAAAAATTATGTTATCTTATTACTACATTTACTCTTAGATGAAAGTGAGATTATAATCTCACTGTTATCTAAGAGTAAATGTAGTAATATGCATATATATTTTTTTAAATTTAAAAATTAGCTTGAGAAATTGCTGCCTGACACTTAGAGATAATGAGCCATGTTAAAGTTGTTTCTATTTTTTGTATACAAAGAAGAATGAAGATGCAATTTTGGGACTACTGTTTGTTTTTTGCAACAGACATGAGGCGTGATGTCCAAGAAATCTTCAGGCTGACACCCCATGAGAAGCAAGTTATGATGTTCAGTGCAACGCTAAGCAAGGAGATCCGCCCTGTTTGCCGCAAGTTCATGCAGGATGTGAGTTATCGTCAAGATTCCCTGATGTTTCAAATTACACCCACTGTGATTCCTTCAGCAATATGTAAATTAAGAGTGATTCTTATGTGAATGAAAATCGATACATCATTTTGATTTGGCCAAAAAGATCTGTTTTCAGTGGAAGAAGTGGTCTTAGGCATTGTTAGTCTTTCTGCAACAGCACCACTGAGGTGCCCTTGAACAAGGCTTAACCGTCAGTGGAACTGCTCAGTCTGTGATCTGATGACCTCTCTGAAAAAGACAGTCTGGCTCTCAGTGAAGTCTCCCAGGGCGTAGAAACTGATTCACCAGGGTTATGGTTGTTTTACCACATTGTAAAGCTTAATATCTTTTACTTAATAAATACATTATATATATTATTTTATCAATGTCCTATCCATATTATTAAGATTCTCTCAGGTATTCTTGTTATGTGTAAACCACAAAGGAGATAGTTTAGGTAATTCAGTGTTTGTAGTGAATCCCCTCGTAGCTTTGCCCACTTGTGGCTGTCAGTGTCATAAGTGGCCATATCAGAGGGGGAAAGTTATCCTCCTCGGCAGATTTTGCTCGGTCAGGACAGTCACTCCTCCTGGCTCTGCTGCAGTCGAGGAGAACAGATTCAGTGAGCCAACAGGCAAAGTTCATTTGTTCAAAATTGGTGCAAGTTCAGAAAATTGTATGGAGTTGTAGAGTTGCAATAGGTGGAGCTCAGAACATGAACCATGGTCAACTTCGGGTGGAATTTTTCTGACTTCTCTGATCAAGTTTTTCCCCTCACTTTATTGTCCTTATCCGTTTGTTCATTTGTGTGTTACAAGATTTCTTGGTTCTTGCTTATTATATTTCTGATGTGGTCTGCAGAGGTGTGTGTGTGCGTGTTTGTGTGTGAGACTAATGTTTGGCTCCTCTACCTTGCCGTGTAGCCGATGGAAGTGTTTGTGGATGACGAGACCAAGCTGACACTCCATGGCTTACAGCAGTATTATTGCAAGTTGAAGGACAGTGAGAAGAACCGAAAGCTGTTCGACCTGCTCGATGTGCTCGAGTTCAACCAGGTATAGTTTGCAATTTGAGATAAGTCAGAATACGTTATGTACATATTAAAGTATTTTAAATCTTTATGAAATATAATTAAGAAATATTAATTTGCAGCCTTGTTTTTTCACAAATAATTTCAGAGTTTTGTCTCTTGTCCTCTAGAGGGAGATAGGTATGTTATTTTCAGCCTATCTATCTCATTAGTGTCTATGCCTTTCCATGTAAAAATATGCAAGCCTCTTCTTTTGGTTCCTGTTAGGTGGTGATCTTTGTGAAGTCAGTGCATCGCTGTGTGGCTCTGTCTCAGCTGCTGGTGGAGCAGAACTTCCCTGCTATTGCCATCCATAGGGGCATGGCACAGGAGGAGAGGTAGATAATTTCTCTGTGATTATAGTCTTTTTTTCACACTTTGAATTCAACAGTAGCTTAGCTACGTTCAGTGACGTTAGCACAATGACACTGTATAAAGATTGACGACGTGACAACTCCCCAAAAGGGTAAGCCAGCTGTGTGTGTGCTCGTGATTGAGTCGGGTGGGTGTATGGGCGGGATCTTGATACTGGGGCTCGACCCGCCGATCACTACTGCGCAGACTCTGGCTTCAAATTATGTATCCAGGATATTTTATCTCCATTTTTGTACAGTGGGAGAAAGTGGATACCCGTCGTCCATCTTTATATAAAGTTATTGGTTCTGTGTGACAAAATTTATTCCAAAATGCTTTGGAATATTATCTTACTTATTCCTTTTCCTGTTGTTTCTCATTCCTCCCCCCAGGTTATCCCGGTATCAGCAGTTTAAAGACTTCCAGCGGCGGATCTTGGTGGCAACCAACCTGTTTGGCCGTGGCATGGACATTGAGCGAGTCAACATCGTCTTCAACTACGACATGCCAGAGGATTCTGACACTTACCTTCACAGAGTCAGTCCAGCTATAATATAATTTAATTTTATCTATATCAAAGATGTGTATATTTTCATTTCCAGAGCAAACAAAGAAAAATCACATACAGGGAGCTGTAGCTTGTACCAAATTTACAAAATAATCCTGATTTCTTTATAAATGACATCTGTAAAAGGACAAAGGAACCTGCTTCAATGTGGGGTTGTGTTTAGTGAATGCCATATAATCGGGGAATTGTAATCTAATACATGGAGAAATTCATAGTCAGAAATAATTCCAAAATTTACACAATTGTCCATTACACTAAACCAACTTTCTTTTTATGGAAACTTGGTGGCATTTCTGTTTTCCTTCTAGTAAAGCCTGTTTTGAGCTCAGACTTTTTCCTCTGTATCTCAGGTGGCCCGTGCTGGCAGGTTTGGGACCAAAGGTCTGGCCATCACCTTTGTGTCAGATGAGACAGATGCCAAGACCCTGAATGAGGTCCAAGACCGCTTTGAGGTCAATGTAGCAGAGCTACCAGAGGAGATTGATATTTCCTCCTACAGTAAGTTCTCTCGTCACTTACAGCTGTTTTACACTTGGCCAGAAGATACCCACCTTTCAGTAACCAAGTTTATTTATATGTATCCTGGTAATTAACAGGTTTTTTGAGTAATCCATATAGGTGTTTATATATGTATATATCATGTCTTAACTGTTAACATGCTGGATGCATTAAGGCTTTTTTGCACTTGTCACTGGGGAGAAAACGTTGGAGAGAAGTGAAGCAGTGGCCACGCAGCCAGAAATCAAAGTGTGTTCAAAACTCACTGTGGTAGAAAAGACAGAGACTGGCAGCTATTTCCAGGAGTTGAAGACTTGTCTGTGCAGTGTTTAAAAACCTGGTTAACATAATCACAGGATACTAGTCAGCAGGTCATCTTAATCTAGTCACAGGACTGTGGGGTAAAATTCAACTAAATCCGGTTAAAAAGTGTTATGATACAGAGGCAACAAGTCACTGTACATAAGTAAATGAAACTGTTGCCCCATTTGATAGGCTGCGTGTGAATGCACAGAACATATTTTTTCTACACCTTTTGTAATAATCCCACATCTTAAAACCTCTTTTTCTCTTCGCAGTTGAACAGTCCAGATGAGTCTGAAGTGTCTTTCTAGTGAAGACTGTGTGTGACCCTTGGTGTTGCTGTATTTTGGTGGAGGCAAAAAAAAAATAAAAAAATAAAAAATGTTATTTTAAAGTCCTCCTCCCACGATTTGTTGGCAAGTTCATAATAATAAAACATTTCTTTTTATTTTAACATGTCTCTGCAGGGTGCTTGTTTTAGTGTTTTTTCTCGTTAAAACCATGGACATATTGTTTTGGTTAAAGAAATAAACTTTTTATACCTCATTTGCCAGTGTTGGATTTAATTTTTCCCATATAAGTATGTCAGATGTTACATTAAACACTAACAGTATCATATAAAATACAAACTTTGTGTTGTAAATTTTGACTGTCGGCAATTATTCTCACAAGCAGAGGGCGCTATCGTTATAGTTTGAAGACAGCCACTGTTTTTCCCCATACAACTGATGACTTTGAACAGGCTGCCAGGGAGGATAATTTGAAACTGAACAAGTTGAATTAAAATAAAACCTCACATGAAACCTGAGGCCAGCAGCCAGTTTTATCACATGGATGGACTAACAAAAACAGCTACACTGCGGTGGTCCCATTTAGCCACAGAAGTGGATAAATGGGACCACCACATAGTACAAACTTGGATCATAAAAAAGAAAATGCATTAACAGAATACAGTGTGATCCAAATTAAATTCAAGAAAAACAGGACTTAGACATTTCTCTAAGCTGCATTTAATGCACAAAACAAGAAATAAAATGTCTTTAGAAATGCATTGGCATTGGTCCAGTCCCCGCTGACGCCTGTTTCAGTCCCAGGTAAACTTATCATTTGATTGTCTGTGTTATGAGTAAACCGTGTCATTCATTGCTGTGTTTAAATGAAGTTTTAGATGGCTTGACATGTCAGCATGTCAAATAAGCACAATTGGTGCAGTCTGTGTTTATGTTCATAACATGCTGATTTCATAAATTTTGATTTAAAAACAGTCTTTGTCCGCATTTTACGTCATACTCCGGAGTTTTCTACATAAAAGCTGCAAAAGTCATTCTTTTGCTGCTTGTCACTGAGAAGTTGCAGTGCATTGTGGGATATGGAGTCATTACCATCACAGTATGTGAGGCTATTGATGCAGGTGAGGTGATCCTTATGCACTGCTGTCAAAGTTATAGTTCAGTAAATTTCAGTGCCAAACAAAGTGCTTTGTTGCTCTTGTAGCGTTCCTATTCTCAGGCAGATCTGAGGGTAAAAAAAAGAAATTAAAAAATCCTCCACAACTGAACCAGGAATCAGTCAATCAGTCCAAAGTGGAGGAAGTCCAGGGGCGCTTCAGGGCTCTAATCTAGGGCCCACGTCTGTTTGAACAGGAGCAGGGAAGTGTACAATCCACTCCGGTCACATTAAAGGTTGCCTTCGTGATGGTGGATAAAACCGAGGCGGCCCGTCCTGCCTGCAGTCTTTGGAGTCAGGTGGGTGCCTGTGGTCTTCACTCACTTGGAGCCAGATGAGAAAAATGGCCCCTCGTCTTGAAGCCTCTTCCTTCATCAATAAAGTTGACCTCATCACATTCACATAAAAAAGCAAAAACAAACAAACAAACAAAAAACTCCTCAGTACTAGTCTATGAACTTGTGCGTGTCTCCGTACATCCAGTGCTGCGGAGGGAGGGCCACTTCGTTAAGGTGGCCGCAGTCGTCACTGCATTTACATGACTGGATGAACATGGCCGACCTCTGGAAGTGCTCTCCATCTGGGCAGACAAAGGTCACAGGTACAGTGCGTGTGCGGCGTGGCGAGCAGCACTGTCCATCTGTACACACACCGCAGTAGTTGGGCCGGTAGAGGCGGACACTCATGCATTCTCCGTAGGATAGGCGGACAGGCTCTGGAGCTTTCTGGGTTGGGGAGCACTTCTTCCCTTTCTGTGGTTGGATGATAAAAGCAAAGAGATGAGTGACATAGTGTGGATTATAAGTGTTAATAAGTGTTGTTCCGAGTAGGTTTGAGTAGCAAAATTAACCAAAACAGCTTATATGATGATTTTTACCATTGAAAAAAAACAAAACAAAACCTAATAAGCTTTGACTTTTATCTGCCCTGTCCTTTTACATAACAGCAGATTTAAGCGGCTTTGTACTCAAACTCATTAGTTTCACATTAAGAGAACCAGACTTCAACTTGTTCTACCAAAGCAGGAATTGAGAAATAAGGAATATTTAGATTTAAGTGATTAATTAAAAAGATTAAACATTTATTTAACATTTGAGTGTCTTCCTCTGTTAAACACACCAACACCTGTCTGTGCTTTTAACTCAGTAGAGCAGAGAAAAGAGCTCTTAGTGTGTGTCCAACATGGAGGATTAATATAGACACACCACTTCCCTCGACTCTGAGTACACAGACGGGGCCTAGCTATGGACAGTTGCTTGGCAGGAATGCCGGGGGTGGGGGACTATATTTAAAAAGGCGCCTGCCTGCCACCAAAACACCGCTGAGTAAACCAGCACTGCCCAGTTCCCACTGGATGTGGCGCTTCCCGAAAGTACCGCTAAGATAATCTCTGTTCTTAAGCTTGGGATAAAGATGGCTTTGGCACTAAGAGCATATTTACTCAGGGCTAGAGCATCTAATTTTTTTATTCTTTGCAACACAGATTTGACATTTTCAGTGTCTGCTCTTTAGTTGGGAGAGGCAAACAAGGAAGCAGGGCAAAAATTAAAACAAGCAGGGATTGTTTTTCCCTGTGTAGCCAGACATGGATAGATAAGAGCTGAAATAAATCCTTATTGGTAACTGTTACCACAAGGTATCCAGGTTTTACTATGTAAGAGATAAGTTGTTGCGATAAGAACTTATCTTGGCAGTAATGGGAATACGTGAACTATGCTCTCTGTCTGTCTGTCTCCCTCTCCTTTAATTCAGGTCAATCAATCTACTTCACCTTGGGTGGGAGGGTCAGGCCTTGGCACGGCCGTATGGTACAGATCCTCGTCTCTCTCTCCAGCTTACACTGAGGGTTCTTGTTGGTTATTCGAGAAGAAATGCCCATCCCACAGCTGCGAGAGCACTGGGACCAGTCTGTGGTCTGCACTGGACACTTCTTTTCCTTCAGATGGTTCCACGCTGAGGAGCGTCGGAGACATGGAGGAGGGTGGAAAGGAGGGAGAAAAAGAAAAGTGATACATAACAATCAGAACAGTGGTCAGAACCCCATTAAGGGGTCACAAGATAAATTTGAAGGTTTGCATGAGGAAAAAACAGCATTCAATAATTTCCGGTGATTACTGTTGTATTAATTGCATTGCAAAATCCCAGAATAAAGTGTTATGAACAACAAACCTCATACATAAAGCAATCAAAGAAGACAGTGTTCTGCCTTTAACGTTGTGATGATGCATTGTTTGCTTATTATTTCAGTGTCAGTGAAATTTAGCACCCGTTTTATAACTAGTTGACCCCGAACGTGTACACACACAAAAAAAAAAAAAATTGTCTACTCAGTGTCTCTTTCTCTCACCAGGCAGGTGTTTGTAGCCATGTTCACCCTCCCAGCCGCTGGACTTGACATCTGCAAGCTCGTTGGCCAGAACCAGCCCGTTTTCAGGCTGGTGGGAGGCTGGATGGTGCTCAGGTCTGGGCAGGTGTTGTGGTGGAGGCACCTGTGATAAGAGATAAGGTGAGACGTTGCTGTTTGTTGGGGATTCATCTGTGCCTCGGCCATTTCTAGCTTTTGTGTGTTTTTCACATTGTTATCACCACGACGCCCTGATTACAAAGGCTGATGGGTCAGAGGAGAGACACTTTACTCCTCTGTACCTGCATGAATCTCTGTCATGATTTAAAGCGCCTGATGAACAGTATCTAGTCTGTGTAAACAGTTACGGTCTTATCTGTCAGAAAGAGGAAGATTTATGACAAATTTTCCAAACTTCTGCAAATTTTCTCACAACTTCTTTAAGTTTTTATTCTGTCTTTATTCCATTGCCAAGAGAGGGCAGGGCAGTTCAGTGACTTGTATTTGTATCTCAAAATTCCTCTCAAATAAGACTGAATTATATGACCTCTGTCCTCTGTTTCTACCGATGTGTAGAGCTGAGTATATGTACTTATATTAAATGCATCTAAAACCCCCAACATACTATAGTTCAGAGCTGAAATGAATAGTAGACTGAAAAATAATCTGCGACTATTTTGATACTTGGTTAATCCTTTAGGATCTTTCTAGTTCTTCCTAAATTCTTTTGGCCAAGTGAATAATCGATTAACCAAGAAAATAATCGGCAGATCAGTCGATATCAAAAGTAATCCTTAGTCGCAGGCCTAAATAAAAATATTTAATTAATTGGGCTACTGCTACTTGTTAGATGGAAAAAAGATGTATTTTCACATCTGATTTTGTTTTGTTTTGTAGAAGTGTGTCTTTCATCCTAATCACCTTTGTTTTCTATCAAGAAAATATCACATTGGCAGGTGATGAATTGCACCTCCACAATGTGGTACTTGTGTGCTTCACAAGTCCAGTCAAGTCTATCAAGAGGAAACAAAATCCACAAAAAACGGTTTGCCAAAAGGCAAAAGGGAGACAGTCATTACATCAAATAACACACCTGATGCTTGGGTGGGAGGCGCCAGGTGCCCTTATGGCAGTCCACACTGAAGCAGCACTGCCCGGGTATCCGGACCAGCCGCGGGTAGGGGCAGGATGGTGAAGCTGGTGGCAGCTTGTTGTTGCAGAGGGGAGCGCAGCCAACAGCACCATCGATGCAGGTACACTGGTGTTTACAGCCTGCATGGAAGCTCTCGCCGTTCTGGTAGATCCTGCCATTGTACTCGCATGTGCGTCCCTCAGATTTAGCTGGAAAGACACATATTACTCAGCTGAAACAAAACATTTAAGGACTAATATGAGAATTAAGTGCAGTAAGATGTACACAAACTGGCTGTTGTTATGCATAAACCAGAAAGCGACAAGGACATTCTGAGAACAGTCCGTGGGTCAGGTATTTCAGCATCTCTTTGCACAGGACAGGACATGCTTCAAAGAGACCAATGCTAGAGACTCTGCTTACATCAGGTATGTTGAGAAGAATTCCCCATATTATGTAATTTCAACACCTGAAATGAACCCTGCTGAGCAAAGCTTCTCGACTTTATTAAAACAAACACAATGACTTCAACTTTACAAAAGCACACAAAAATAAAATGGAGGACCAATAAGATCGAAAGGTCAGTTGAGATAAGGAGACAGGAAGTGTCAGACTCCTTGTCTCCTAAGCTTGGAAGAACCAGCTATTCATAGGTTCTGGGGCAGCACTGGTATGGTGCAGGTGTATTTTTATCTCTGAAAACCCCCTGTCATAAAACATCTATTACTCATTAAAATATCCCATGTCTTGTCCTGTTCCTGGATGTGCGCGGTTACACATTGTGACGGCTTTGATTTTATGACAGGTGGCTAAATTAATATTTGTTTTCCTTGACGTTGTTTGTACATTGTTGCATGTTTCGTGGCCTCTCGACTTTTATAAACATGTCACATTCACCATATTCATTTTAAATATGAAATAAAAATTTTTTTCCATCCATGGTAGCACTATGCTCAAGGCACCTGTTATCTAAGTGAAATTCCTCCCTGCCAGCATACATTGTTCCTTCCTCTCTCACCTCGACAGATGCCCCAGGCCATGGTTACGTCGTTGCCGTAATTACACTCCAGCCCTTTGTGGTGGTCGCAAGGCCTCATGGGGCTGCAGTCCTGGTTGAGCTGTGCAGCACACACCTTGCAGCACCCACATCCATCTGACACAGTGCTAACTCCTGGAGGGCAAACCAGGGGGTCTGAAGGGCACTCACACATTGCAGGGCAGCTAGCAGTCACCTGGAGGGATGAGGGGAGGAGCAGAGAGGGAGGTCCCATCGTCAGACAAGACCCAGATGGTTAAGTGTCTGGATCATGCAACATTTTCTACAGCTATGACGAGAAAAACATTTACAATTCTTTGCCAAATTTTAGAAAGTCTTGCCCCACACACACCCACACACACACACACGCACACACACACGCACACACAGACAGAGAGTCCTCGATTGGAAAATTCTCACACACTCACGCACACTATCTGTATAGCAACCAGAGATCTGAAGTTATCAGCAGGGATGTTCAGTGCACCAGTTTCAGCTGCTGTTCTTCCCACATCATATTGTGTGGTAGAGCTGTGGTACATTCATTTTTGATTCTGTATTATCTCTTTGGCTCGCCAGGGTTTAGGCCTCGACGACACATAAAGTCACTGCTGGCCGATCGTCCCTGAGCGTCTAGACAGCTCAGGGTTTGTATCAAGTCCACTGCTGGCTCATGATTTGAGTCATCGCTTGGCACTAGAGCCAACTTGCTCATGTCCATAGGCATCAACATGCCACTGTAAAAAAGTAGACACGAGTAGACACGCTTATTACCCAAAGGACAACTAACTTAAGAAGAACTGTATTCATTATTTTATAAAGAGATGTAGAGGATTGATACCCCATCTAAGCTCCAGTGATCAAACTTTTTAGGAAGACAGAGATCTTCAGTAATTACCGGATGTTGGCTTAAGAGAGAAAAAGTATTTGAAGACGCAACGTGGCTGAAAGCTCTCATAAAAATACATCTGAGTTTTCTTTACACCAGGAGATGTTTATGCTGTTCATACCCTGGAGGTCAAAGTTAAATCACATTTGCACACGCAGTTACACTATCCATAACAGATGACACACTACACTGATCTTAATCTTTGAGTAGACTCTCTGTTGTAAGGAGGCTTTTGGCTCAAACACAGCTACGCGAGCCTCCGTCGGGAGAGAAACATCTTACCTGTGTGATGACGGCTATTGTCAGTACAGTCAGGTAGATCAGGAATGCCATGGTTTGCCTTTGATAAGGTTAAGCAAAAATACAAATAAATACAAAATGGTATCTTTAAGATACACTCCACTGAGTGACTGTTAGTCTTAAATCGTTTCACACTGAGTTTCTGTCTCTGTTCGGAACTAAGTCCTTGTCTTTCTACCGGAATAGACTGTCTAAACTCCAATTTATACCCGCTGTGAGCATCCGAGAGACCCCGCCCCTAGCCCCACTTGTAACCAATCAGCGTGCAGGCAGCAGCCAAGCCATTTCCAAGTGGGCGTGGCTTTACCGGGGGGGGGTTGTTTGCTGATTGGTGGGCGTGCTTTGGAATGAATGCAGCCATTCATAAAAATGGCAGGACCACTCTATTTATTTTATGGGTTAAAAATTAAAATGTAACAGCCGCTTTCAAGTCACACTTAGGCACATTCCTGCTTTTGTGGCCGCCACTCTCCTAACACTAAGTAAATATATTCAGCTGGGCAAGACAGCTTGGTAACATTAATAAGACCTCCACCTCTAGTTGGGGGGGGGGGTAGGAATTCTCTCTGTTTTTCCAGACCAATGTAGGTGCCAGGATAGAAAATTAAAGTGGAGTGTATTAAGAAAATAGTAAGATAATAGCAGTTGTCAGAGTGAAAGAACACACCTCTCTTTGTCGGTGTCCATCAGAGTCTGAGAAAATGTGTTTCCATAGTTTTCAAAGGTAGGTTTTGATTGTTTTGCTCTCTGTATGCTTCATCTTGAATTCAGGTCGCCTGGCTGTTTCTGACTATTATTTCTAACCACATGGTGCTGACATGGGAATGATGAGGATATGATCACTTGGAAAGAATGGTCAAGTCAAGGGTGAAAGCAGGATTATTGTTTTAAGGTCAGCTCATATGAGGGCTGGCCTCCTCCACCTCCTCCTCTGCTGTCTTCCTTTTCAACCACAGGTTTTCAGCCACACCTGCCCTAACACAGAGACCTCCTTTGATGGAAGAAATGTGATATGCAGAGGTTTGGAAGTTAGGTTCCTGTTATGAATGTCCATACTTGCTAAACCTCTGGCGCAGACTTAAAAAGCCAAGCATCTCCTATGGTTTCTCACATGGGCTGCGATTATATGAGGTGCAGGGAAATCTCTGTGCTAGTGAATTAGTTTAAACCCAACTGTCATTCAGGAGGTAATGATCAACACCCCATATACAATTTCAGGCTTAAAAAGGGTAATTGATTCACCCATGACTGATTCGCCAATGATTTGCCAGCTAATTTTCATCTGTTTCAACGAAAATGAGCTTTTAGCTATAACTGGTGCTATTAGAGCATGATATTATGCATCATCCCTGATAAAATAAATTTTTTTTTTTTCCTTATTTCACATGCTGTTATCTGCTTTATTACCATATCAACTCGTAACTGCTTGCTTACACTCTACTACTTTCTGTATTGTACTTACTGTACTATTTTACTCGTAATGTTCCTATTTAAAATGTATTTGCATTTCTGTCTATTTCATTCTAACTTGTGCTATGCCCAGTCTATGGAGATTGTAACGTAAAGTATTTTTACTGCATACTGCACAGTGTATAGCTGTGTAGATAACATCTATTAATCTTGAAAATAAAGATTAGATATAAATTAGATTATATAAAATGAAGTACCAATTTTTCCTCAGAAGTTTTCACCCAATATTTAGACTTTGCCATGTGACAGATGTTAGGTGTTTACAGTCCCTTGCCAAGCAATGCTCTTCAGTTTGAGAGTACAACGGCACAGCCCATGGTGATTTGGCAGGTCTCATCAATGTCCTACTGCAGTTGCTACAACACCAACACTCCTAACAAGGGAGAGATAGATGAATGTTAGGTTCCACACACAGCAAACATCCCCAGCTGTTCATTTTTCCTGTTCCTCCCCAAAAATAAATCTTCACCAGCCTTTGGCAGGTTTGCAAAATATGTGACTCACAGAACTGATTTCAGTTCTGAGAAACCTATGTTTCCCTCATAAAAGCAAAGAGCTTTTAAATGAGTAATTACATTACTTTCAAAACCAATCTTATTCACTAAGGTGGGATTGAGCGTCTTCAACCCACCAACATACAGATAGAAAACTTTGCCCAGGTGATATGGTGGTTGACGAAGCATTTCTTATAGGAATAGTTTGACATTGTTGAAAATACATTCTCTTTCTTGCTGAGAGTTAAGCATTGGTCATACCACTTTTGAAAATGGCAAAATCAATTAATTCCTATGGAGAGTTAAACTTCTGTGAAATTTGACGTGAAATTGCACCATTGACCAATGCCAAGCTGTCTGGGTAGTGGTGAGCTTTGAGGGAACAGAGAGTTGGAAAGCTATTGTATATTATTAGCTGTGTTTTTCTCATTTACTTTTATTTAACTTCCTCTGTTTCAGAAAAATACGCTCCGCAAAAGAGCAATTGTTTGCAGGCAGTTATGAGACAGGAGACGATGGTAAAAATATATCTTTTGAATTAACTGAACAAACTGGCAGTTTTCTAACTGACTTTCAGAAAATTCATTAGCTTGATGATCTTTATTTTCCCTCCTCCCTAAGTTTTTATTGAACAAAAGGGTGTGCTGTGGTGAACAACATGACTGGGAGGAGTATGAACGGTAGAGAGAAAATACAGAGTTATTCTGACCGACTAGCACTAGCCAGAGTTAACTGTAGCTCACCAACTGGCCCTGTGAGCGTAGTCACTACGTCACCAAGCTTCCACGAATTTCACTTTGTGCTGTGACCGCTGCTTTGGATGAGAGGATTGATGCCTCTCACTCGTTGTCTATGTCTATACTGTACGAAGCCACAGCCAGCAGCCAGTTAGCTTAGCTAAGGCAGCAGTTGCCAGGCAACCAGCAGAGACTCCAGAGAGTCACTGCTCCCAGCCAAGAAAAAGTAAAGCACATAGCTAAGCTAAGCTAACCGCATCCTGGCTACAGCTTCATATTTAACGGACAGATATGAAAATGGCATCGAACTGCACATGTTGACAGAAAAAGTCAAACTCTTCTTTCCACAACACAGGAAACATTACCACCTAGAGAACAGCTCCACCTGAATTACACAACAAACTCAGAAAAATAATACAGTCTTAAATCTTAACCGATATAACTGACTTGTGTGTTCAACTAGTGTTTTCCTTCCTTGGATCTACTTTGGCTTTAAAAAAAATTATGGTTAGCCCACTTTCACAACCAGCATCCATCTCTGCAGCTACCTGTCAGACTAGAGTTTCACTGAAAAACACATCAGAGGTTGTGGACTGGAGTCATGACTCTCAATTTAAAAAAGGAAACCACCTCAGGAAGCTGTCAGTCATGGCTCTTATGGTGTGTCCAAGGAGACAAAGTCATGGCCCATCTATTTTAATCCACTGGTGGTCATGGAACAGGGGGAGTTCTGAAAGTCCTGTGACTGCTTCTGTTTTCAGCTTTTCCACTGATGCTGAACGAGAAGGATCTGAATCACAGGAGCCTTACTATGACAAAGATGTAAAACTGGTAGTGAAGTAGACCAGTCATTTTTATATAGGAAAATAATTGACTGTATGTAAGCACTTGTCTGTGAGAACTTTTATTTTTATTTCTATTTCATCTGCAGTATGAAAAAATTATAAACTTTGTTCATGCAGGCCAGGCTATCCAGGGAGATGTGAGTCGCAGTTGGGGTGAGTTCACTCCTAATTTAAACAGGAAGTGGAATATTGTTTTGCCATAAAATAAGGTTCTTAGAAATAATATTAATTTCAGTGTATAAGTCTTAAGGTGGTTTCCTTAAAAGTACCAGTACAACTACCAAAAATACTCCATTACAAAATGCTGCTTAAGTAAATGCCCAAAAGTATTATCAGCAAAATATACTTAATGTAGCAAAAGTAAATGTACTCTGACTGATAAACATATGGCACTATTAGATTGTTAACATGACGCATCAGTGTATAAGCAGCATTTTACCGCTGCAGCTGGTCAAAGCGGAGCTAGTTTAACTACTTTATGTACAGTTTGGTAGTTAAGTCCAGTGGTTTCCAACCCAGGGGTGGGGCCCCTCCAAAGGGTCAAAAGATGAATCTGAGAGGCTGTGAGATGATTATTGAGAGGGAGGAATGCGGTAAAAACAAAGTTCTCCTGCACAAATTTGTATTCATATTTTTGGACTTCTCTCTTGTATCTGTTTTTTGTAGAAAACTGGATAAATGATCTTTTTGGTCCTCAAATAGTGATTTAAATGAAGCCACCTTACAACTTTAAACTCATACATCTGAAACAAGATGAGGAGCCCCACTGACACTGATTTTTGTAAGAGGTTATAAGCTAAAACTGTTGGGAACCACTGGTACCTCAAAATAATACTTAACTACAGTGCCAGTGTAAATTTACTTAGTTACATTCCACCACTGATAGTCATAAATTTTTAATAAGGTGACCTCAGGGTGAATTAACCCGAGCCTTTCTGTGGCTATATGATGCCCCTGAAGGAACAAAACGGTGACTAGAAGTACTGAGGTGATTTAAAGATAGCCGTCTAATACAAAGTAGACTAGAAAAGTACTAGAAAAACAAAGTGATGTCAGAAGCTGAATGGCCCAGTGTTGTACTGTTTCTCTCACATGGCCTGTTGCCTGAGACATACACACCAGGTGCAACATGATACACAAAAACATCAAGGGAGATACAGCTTTATGAGAAAGGGCTGATGTAGGAAAACAGGAAATGGCCAGAGGAAAGAACAGTGAAAAAAAGTAGGTAACGGGGTGGTAGAGAGAGAGAGAGAGAGAGAGAGAGAGAGAGACTGAGAGAGAGAGAAGAAAGAAGCAAAGTCAGAGGGGAGGAGGAGAAGTGTGGAGAAGGAGGGGGTGACAGGTGTTTCATGGTAAGAGAGTTTGTTTTTTCAAGGGGAGGAGTGAGCAAGTGCCCTGCTGCCTGGTCTGGTCTGCCCCGATGGGGTTCTGGCAGTCTGGCAGTATGGTATTTCACACAAAAACAGACTGCTGGTATTTCAACCCATACCACTTTTAAGGTCACATCAACCGAATTACATGATACTAAGGTCATATATTTTAAAATACATAAATACATACTGACAGACATAAAGAAATACATGTTACATAATATAATTCCAAAGCAATTATCCTAATGGCTGCATGAAAGTGAGACTTGTGGGGAAAAGTCATGTCCTGAGAGAAAAGGGAGGAAGAAAGAGTGGAAGTGGTGGTGACAGGGTGATTAAACTGGCTTCTCTGCTGCTACAGTGGAAAAAGTTAAGCATCTGGGAACCTCATTCATGTCCGTGTTTGAGATGACAAAAAGGAGAACGGTGTCTGTGTTTGTGTGTTATTTTTACGAAAAAGTAACAGAACAGAAGTGTGAGAACTGACTCTCCTTGACAGAGACAGAAAAGCCTGGGAAACCACTGAGTGAGACTGTGTGCATTGTGTGCATTAGCCACACTCCTCATATAATATTATATTGTGTAAGGGGGTATGTGCTAAATCTGGCATCAACATATGGTTCCTGTGTTAATGAAGTGTGCAGTTCAAACTCACAGAGTATTGTAAAGTTACATAAGAGAGAGCAGGGTTCAGCTTTCTGGAGAGAAGAGACAGGCCTGGCAATAACAAGTTGATTTGGAAACACCTTCTTTGGAGCAATTTCTCCCCCTGGTGGAAGTTTTAGAACAAAATAATGGATTACACATTGCACTTGTCCTATGGGTTTGGTTTCTAAGAATACCAGTGCTGATAACTGTTTAGATTAAGATGAAAACCGGTCCTGGATCAGCCCTCTAACTCTGGAATTTGATCACCTTGCTTTTTCTAAGACACAAAATGTGACTGATTTCTCCCTGTCATAACATCAGTGTCTATCCCTGTCATAACTTTGCTCTTTTTCAGTGTTAACTTGCTTCTCATTAAAGACCGACTTCCCTTAAAGCTCCACAAGATGGCGCCAAACACCACAGTTTACAAAAAAGTATATTCCTCCAGGGCAGGTTTTGATCCAATGCCTAGCACGAAGAAACCGAGCTGTGAAGTCAACATTGGCAGTACAGATACGCGAAAGGCCAACAGGGAACCATGAAACCCGATGTTAATGGCTCACCACAGCTCAGCTCACCTTGTTCCATGTGTTTGTTGTCTGAGGCGGGAGTTTAGACCAACCATGTGCCACTGAAAGACAGCGAGTCAAGTTCAGTCCAGCCACACTAGCTGATTTAGTACTCATTTGACCGGAGAGGGAGAGAGACTAATCGGTGAAACTACCTGATGTGTTTGGAGTGGAAACCTGCAGAATATCACTCCATCACTCACAGCCATTCTTCGGTTACAGATCTACATGATCGTGGCCATATCAGATGATTTCATGAGAATACCCACTGCCACATCACTGTTGAATATTTTGTTGCTCTCATCTTTCCTCCTTCACTTGCTCACCATCCCTGATCTTTAATTAAACTCTTATCAGCAGACTGTGAGTAGGTGGTGGAGCTAATGAGGAATACTCATTTCTCCTCATCCACCCTTTTTCTCTCCCACTTCCCTATTTTTATTAATTTCCTTTTGCTAAACCTCACTGACTCCCTTCTGCCTCTCCCTTCATATTTTCCTCATCTTTCTCCCTCTCTCTCCCGTCTTTCTCCAGACTGAGACAGCAGAGTGCAGCTTCTTTGAACCTGGTTTTATTCGAAGCACGATCTTGCCTCCCATCTCCTATGGTCTTCTGATTAGACCCCCCCGACCCTCCCTTAGCAGTCACTGGGGTTCACAGCAGCCGACTGACAGGGAAGGAAAAAGCTTACCTAGGTAGAGTAGCAGCAGTGCCTGAAGACTTGTAAGCCTAAATATCCCACTCGTCTGGAAGGTGGGGATTACCCTTTAGCCAGCTGCTTGATCCTTCGTTTCTAATATGGGAGTATTGGTTTTGACATCAACATATATGGAAGCTTGTGGCACATAAGC
Source organism: Xiphias gladius (assembly GCF_016859285.1). Lineage (NCBI taxonomy): Eukaryota > Metazoa > Chordata > Actinopteri > Istiophoriformes > Xiphiidae > Xiphias > Xiphias gladius. The sequence continues at coordinate 20,605,268 of NC_053414.1, read as the reverse complement.
AGCGGTGGGGAGAGATGTATAATGTATGTCAGGATTTGACCCCAGTTATATGAGAATGTATTGAATTACACTGTAAAAAAAAACCCATTTCATGTCGTTTGGAGACCTAGGCTGGCCTGCTGGAAACTGTGCTGCTCAGGCCGTGCAAGAAATACTGTGTAGCCTCTCATCTCCCTTGATTAGCCATGCATTAACCTGCCTCAAATATACAGTTCAGTATGGACTGAACACTGGCTGGAATATAGTATAACAAGAACACCAGATTTTTGATGGATATGTTCTAATGTTAATACAGCTTCATCCATGTGACCCCAGGAAATGTTAGTTAGAACATCTCACCGTTTCCTTCCAAAACTTTTCCTTTCCATAGGTGCTTAACATCCTCCCATGCAGAGTGGAGCTCTAATATCAGCATCAACATCAGCGAGTTCAGAGAGCTCATTGTAGACTTCAGGAAGTCTAACAGCCTCAGACCCACCCCTATCTACATGAATAACATCGCAGTGGACCTAGCCTACACCTACCGCTTTGAGTTCTTGGGTGTGTACATCTTACAGGTAAATATTATCACTGCATAACACCCACATCTTAGCATTGTCATTGTGAACTTGTAGCTTATCTCTTCAAAATAATTTTGCACATAACTTTTATAGTCATTAATTGTGTACTTTTTGAAAATTAACTTTAACCAAGTTACACTATCTTGGAATGAGATTATCTTTCCTTGTATGCAAATGTAATGACAATAAAGCCAAAGTGATTTACATTTCAAGGTTCCTCTCCTTAGCCATCGTCTTTTCATTATTCCTAAACCCCCTCCTCTCTCTCCATCTGTTCCGAGCTATGTATCCCACCCTCTCTTGCTACTTCCCTCATTTTCCCCTTCCTCATCCATCACTTCTTTCCATTTCTCACATGCGCACATCCTTTTCTCCCCATCCCCATGGAGATGAACTACAAGCTGACAACGAGCGCAACCTTCCTTCAGCAGCAGCAGACTAACACAGATATCTCAGTCTGCAACATTTACAGATAACTCACATCTCTCTCTACACTCCTCCCTCCATCCTTCATTTTCCTCTTCCTCTGCGTCCTCCAACCCCGATGGAATGAGGGTCTTATGAAGATAAATGACGCCTCTTAGCTTCCTTACCTTACTCACATCTGCTTCCTTTGCAGATGCGGTGGGGTATTCCCTTGGAAGTCTCTCATTCCTTAGAGTGTCTTGCCTGACAGGTTCACAGCATCTTTTTTTTGTCCATGAGAAACAGCGAAAAAAAACCCATACGTTGATTGGCTGGAGCAGCTGAAGACATTAGGCCGCAATGATAGCGAATTTAGAAGCTTGAAGCTCATCCGATTTCAATTATGGAGGAGATGAAGTGAAAATTTGTAGAGGCTATATGATAATCAAGGTTACCGAATATTTTTCCGGCAGATTTCTTGGCAGATGAGGAGACAATGCAGTTCAAATCAGATTCAACATGTTACTCTTTGGTATTAGATAGAGCACTTAAACAGAATTTTTACATTTTGGGAAATGTACTTTTTTGCTTTCTGGGGGAGAGTTGAATATGAGAGAATACTGATACGCCTCTGTATGCCGAATTTAAGGCTGCTGTCAGCAGCTGGTTAGCTCCGCTTAGCACAAACCATGAAAACAGGGGAAACAGCTAGCCTAGCTCAGTCTGAAAATAGCAGTATTCCTACCAGCATCTCTAAAGCTGAAGTGTAAAATGACTCTTTCCAGTCTTTATGCTAAGCTAAGCTAACTGGTTGCTTGTTGTTTAGCAAAATGAGAGTGATATCAATCTTTTCATTTGATACTCCGGCAGAAAGTGAATAAGAATACTGCCCAAAATGTCGAGCTATTCCTTTAACATGAGGGAGCCAGTCTGAAGCTAGAAACTAAAGGGCCTCCATTCTCTGAATGTTTTTTTTTTAAATCAACTACCGATCACACAATAAAACATATTTTGATGTAAAACTAATCCAAATCCAGCAATGTAAATCAAAGAGTCGATATCTAAATTAGTGGAGCACTTTCCTTAATATGGAGGAAATAAAGCCAGATCCAATGTAAGTAATTTATGATGAAGTCAATCTTTTTGGCACTGCCCCTTCACTAGGGCAAATTACATTTCTTTTTCCTGCTTTGATTCAAGACCAGAACAGACACGGCTAACTCCAGCATCCTGGTGGGGCTCCCTTATGAAGCTGGGCAGTGTGAACCTGTAGCCAGAAGACTGGCACTTTGATGACCCATCCATTCAACCTCACCGCCTCCTTATGGACACTTTGTTGCTCTTTACGAGCATCACCCCAGTTTCCTCCTTTGCTCCCGTCATAATTCCTACAGCGCCTTAGAGGGCTTTGTCATTTGAACGTAAACAAATGTTGTTTTGGGGCACTACATTTTTTATGTCTTGAAGAAAACTTCCATATTTCTAAAATAATCGGAGACCATGTACTGTACCTGAATTCAGTTTCACGGTGAATCTTATACTTGAGCGAAGGGAAGAGACAAAAATTGCCATGTTGTTACTCTAATTCCCCTTTCCACATATTGAGCAGAAGGACATGAATAAATCAAAGAATGAGCAAACTCCTTACAAGTCTGCAGTCATGAGGGCTGGTGTGCGTGTCAGGTTACGTAAGTGAGAGGAATGTGAGAGATGGAGAGGGAATGTTTAATTTAAAATTAAGACAGAGAACAGCCTTCTATTCCACTCACCCAGGCACCTTGAGCTACTTACAGAGGCATCAGCCCTGAAGCCCAAAAATGTACCAAGGACGCAGTGCAGCCTCCTTTTGCTCATCAAAGACGTGATAATTCATTCGCAGTCTCAACTATTTAGAATGAGGCAATATGTCATGGTTAGCTTATGCTAGAGTCGACACTTGTCACACAGTGATGAACTAGCATTCACTGCAGTGTGATCAGTGAATGTTAGGGGTTACTTGGCTTGATGAATAAAAAGCTTCTCTGTGTCGTAGATAGATAAAGATGGGATAGATGCAATGGTGTACCAGTGAGTTCAACAAACAGAACAGCCTCTCTGTCTCTTTGTGAGTCTTTCTCATAAAAATCCGTTTGTAAAACACACACACACACACACACACACACACACACACACACACACACACACACACACACATTTTTCTTGTCCAGGTGCTGAGTCTGAACAATGATTTCTGCTTCCCAAGGACTGGCAACACTGTAGAGTACTCTGTTTAAGATTTTTTTGCTGTATCACATTTAGAAAAAAAGCAAAATGTTTCAAGGCAAAATGGGTATTTTGATCTGGTACAGAGGTAGCAAACTGAGTCATGTGTGTGTTGTTGAATTCCCAGTTTATTGTCTTTAGTTGCTATTTGTGAATGACTTTATTCCTTTACTTGTTTTTCCATTTTGTATAATTCTTAGACTTAATACCTGTAGTTAACTAAAGGTCTGGTCTCGTGAATGTTCTATGTAGAGTTCAACTTTGGTGAACTTGCGGTGTTGACCAATAGCAAATCGTTTTACTGTCCTTTGAGGGGACGGGGCACCGGAGAGTCAGAGATAAATGAGCTTATTAGCTTTGTTGCACCATTCACTCATTCACTTTTTTTTTTTTAACCCTCTCTGTTTCTTCTGAATAAACCGTGTAGACTTATTATCCCATTAGGGACTGAGCTTAGCTAAGGCTTGTTGGTGCGGAGAGCTTTATTTTCCCCTTCATAAACTTGTTATTGAACAAAATGGTGTGCAATGTGGTGAACAAAATGCCAGTGGGAAGTAAACAGAATAGCAGAGAGAAAATGGACACACACCTGTGTACACCTCTATACTTGATGAAGAGCCACTTTGGGCTCAGAATGTTTTACTTTTTCTAGAAAGTGGTAAAAATTAGTAAAGTAAATGAAATATATAAAGAGAGCATCCAGAAGAGTTGCAAGTCCTTGGGAAGCAGAAATCTTTCTTATAACACACATACGTACTGTAAACATACACCTACAGGTTCAATGGCAGGTTCAGGTTTTGCACCAGCTAATAATATAGAAGTGAAAATCTACGGATGAGAAAGGAATGAGATGTGTAGTAATGGGAATGAAGGCTTTGCTTGGCACCGTGGCTAATGTTACCACTAAATGGGCACAATGAGATGTGCAGTATTTTTGCTGAAATTGAAACATGGTAGGAATCTGTGAAAAGATTCATTTGATTCCCTTTTGTGTGAAGAGCTGATGCTTTAAGTAGTTCATAAAGTGGTGATGGGCTGGGAGCAAATTGTTTGATTAATACTTTTGTGATTTTCGCATAAAAAAAGACATTTTTATAGAGTGTGTGTGTCTGTTGGTGTGTGTGTGTGCGATCACTGGGATGACAATGGGCTGAAAAACACATTTCTGTATGTCTCTAAGTGTAATAGATTTTAACACCAAGAAAAGACAGAGAGGAGTGTTTGTTACAGCATTTATTTTTAGCTTGCACAAAGCAAATAAATAAATAAATAAATGAATAAAAAAAGAAAAAAAAAGAACCAGTGCTGCACTGTTTGATCCGTATGTCAAGGCCCTCTTGGCCAGGCAGAATGAGAGGACACAAAAATACGGTATTGTGAGACTGTTTGCAGCTCTTCTCCTCCTTTTGCCCTGAGAAACATAGATCTGTAGGAGGTGGACCAAAGGTGAATGAACACTTAAACAAAACTAATAGCTGGGTGCTGACACAGAGAAGAACAGCAGCGTGAGAAGGGATTTCCAGCCTCAGCAGCTGCCAGTGAGTTTTCTGTGAGGGCAGATGTTCAATATGATTTCACGTCTGAAATCAGTGAAGATGCTGCAGCACAGCAATGTCTGACAAAGGCAACCTTTCCCTTATATTATTTGTCTGCATCTATGTTCTAATTTATTTCTACTATTTTATCTTTATGCTATTGTATGAGATTGTGCTATACAAATAAATGTGACCTGGAACTTAATGAGTGAGGGTCAAGAAATGCTGTTTCATCTTCTACACTCAGATTTATCCGGACCACCCAGGGATCAAACCTCCAACAGTCACAAGCCCAATTCTCTAAGCTTTAGGCCACCACTGCCTTTGGAGGTTTGCCTCCACCCCAATACAATGATTAAAAATGACTGGTGTGTGGTGCTTTTTGTTGTGTCTTTTTGCAATTTGGTTGTAATATCCCTTTGTATCATGAGATCGACCATGGGATAGTGGGTATTTGTGAGCTGCTTTACAAAAAAGGCTAAACTGTAACAACTAAAACAAATGTGCTGCAGAGACTAATAGCAGGCTTCGCTCTCTGACTATACTGTCGGCGATTTCCATAAACAGAGGTGTTGACACTTGACCTGTGGAGCGTCAGACATCTCTGCAGCTACAAACTTGGAGATTGGTGGTTGCCATGCATGCATGTGGCTCCAATACACGGTTTAATAGTTCAAATTTGTGTGCCATGCAGCCACATTTATTGTTTCTGGAGAGTTTACGTACATTGTGTGATGGACACAGGGGACACAGTATGTTGAATAGCTAACAGTAATGGCTTTGAAAATCATTAGAAGGAGCTGTCACCATGTGACTATGTTAACACACACATCAGAAAAATACACAGCAGGGACAGTGGAGTGATGGCAGATTTTCTGATTTGAACCTTTAATAATCATCTACTGATGAGTGCTGCTCACTGAGTGTTGAGTGACATTTTCGAAATTACTTTGGGTATCACAACAAAGGCTGTTAAAGGGTAACTCAACACCGGGTGTGATTTTTTCATCAACAGGGAGCACACTTTTCAGAGTTTTTGTTGTTCTGGTGCATTGCATGCTCATACAAATTCAGATGGTCTCGACAGTTGCTGACAGAGAGATATTTCAATCTGTCAATGTGATGAACCTACAAAGTCTATCATTTATTTCATGGAAGACTATACTCAATTTGACTTAAGCATCACACAGAATTCTTTAATTTGTTCTATAAAAATAACCTAAAAAGTTCAATAAATACAGTGGCTTCAGAAAGTATTCATACCCCTTCACTTTTTGCAAACTTTAACATGTTGTAGATTGGATTTTGTATGGATAGAATTGCCATTTTGCATATCAATCTACACTTAAAAACCCATAATGACAAAGTGAAAACAAAATTTTGCAGATTTATTAAAAATCAAAAACTGAAATCTGAAGCCCCTTTGGTAGCAAGTGCAGCTTTGAGTCTTCTTGGGCAAGTCGCTACAAGCGTCGCACACCTGGATTAGGACAGTTTATCACATTCTTCCTGCCAGATCCTCTCAATCTCCGTGAGATTGGATGGGAAGTGTCTGTGACTGCCATCGTCAGTGCTCTCCACAGATGTTCTATGAGGTCTAAGTCTGGGCTTTGGCTGGGCTACACTGGAAAGTCAGAGACTTGTCCCAAAGCCTCTACAGCTTTGTCTTGGCTGTATGCTACGCCTGATTGTTGCTTTGATAGGTGAGCTGTTGCCCGAGTCTCTGATTGCGTGCACTCTGGAGCAGGTTTTCTTCAAGGACCTCTCGGTAGTTGGCTGTATTCATCCTTCCCTTGGTTCTGACCAGTCTCCCTATCCCTACAGCTGAGAAGCACCCCCGCAGCATGATGCTGCAACCACCATGCCCTACCATAGGGATGGAATTATCCAGGTGATGGTCAGTGCCTGGTATTTGCTAGACATAGTGTTTGGAATTCTGCCTGAACAGTGCAGCTTTTGTCTCATCAGACCAGAGAATCTTTTTCTCATGTTCTCAGTGTCCATTAAATGCTGTTTGGCAAACTCCAAGTGGGCTTTCGTATGCCTTTTACTCAAAGTGGCTTTTGTTTAGCCGCTCTATCATAAAGGCCTGATTGATGGAGTGCCGCTGAGATGGTTGCCCTTCCGGCAGGCTCTCCCATCTCTGCAGAGGACTTTTGAAGCTCTTTTAAAATGACCGTTGGGTTCTTGGTTGCCCCCCTGACCAAGGCCCTTCTTGCCCAGCTACTCAGTGTGATGGGGAGGCCAACTCTAAGAAGGGTCCTGGTGATTCCAAACTTCTTTCATCTCACAATTATTGGCGCGACTGTGCTCCTGGGAACACTCAAAGCTTTAAAAATGGTTTTATATCCTTGCCCTGACCTATGCCTCACCACAGTTTTATGGCAGAGGTCTGCAGAGAGGTTTCCTTGGTCTTCATGGCTTGGTTTTTGTCCAGACATGCAGTGTGAAATGTGAGACCTTATACAGTATACACAGGTGTGTGTCTTTCTAAACTAAGTCCAATCAATTCATTTTGCCACAGGTGGACTTGAATCAAGTTCAAGACACATCTCAACAATAATTAAAGCAAACAGGATGCATCTGACCACATTTTGGAGTCCCACAGCAAAGCATTCAGGTGATGATGGAGGGAATGCATTTCTTACCATATTTTAGGTAGGCTACACTGAGATTGAAAGGAGGTTTATGTAAAAAAGTCCACTAGCCTATTAAGTCATCAAAAGCTGGATGCTCCCCCACTTCAAAACTAATTCTGGCACCACTACTGTGCTTGTGTCAGTGTTTGATTCCGTTGACATTATCCTCTCTTAAAGTCATCAAGTGTTTATAACTGCCTGCATTGTATGCTACGTAAAAGCCCTCCTTTCATGTGAATGACTATAGTTTTCTTTTGGTGTGTGTTTATGTCCTCCGAATGGAAATAATCACACACCAAAGGTCAAAGGTTGAACAAGTTCAATTTTTAGCAACAGAAAATGTTAGCTGTCATTTATTTCAAAACGACATTACATCAGTTTTCCTAAGGGTAATCAGTGTCTCAGAAGATGATCAATTGTGTATTTAAAAAGTTTGACAATGTATACAATTTTTAAGTAAGAGACAACACTTAACCTAGTAAGTTCAAGTGTCCAGGTACATTGACCAAATAAGAAAGTAAGAAAGGATGTTAGCGTCATAACAAAAAAGCTATTGAAAATTACAGTTGGATTCAATTTTTTACAGTTTTCTGCAGTGTGATATTATATTATATAATTTCTTCTATAGACGTTTCAGTGTTAGAATATCAGTCTGTTTCTCCAAAGCCTCCTCCCAGGCTCCAAAGCCTCCTCCCAGGACTTCATTTCCACCACGGTAATACTGATGCAGTATCATTGGCATTATCATTCCATTTTCCATCAGTCATGAGGTGTACATTGTACTCTTTTCCCCCAAAAAGATCTGGTTGATTATCAGCCCGGTTTTGGTATGTGAAATCTGCCCCTCCTGACCACACCCAGGCAGTAATGTTGTTGGAACCTCGGTGGAGATTAATCCACCCCACAGGACTGTTTTTACCTGCAGCTTTTAAGAGCTTGTCTTGATCCCTCTGGCTACTAACGAAGAAGGGATCATTGTTGTATTGTCTACAGTGAGTCTGAGCCTCAAGCCAATTCTTATCCGTATGGATAAAACTGGGTTTACCTATTTCCCACTCAGCAGCTATACAAAGAAATATTAAGATGATGGTTCTCTCCATGGTCACTGATCTGTAGTGCCAACTGAGAGTATTTGACTCTTTCTTCTCTGTAATGGTAATCACTTAAGTCGAAGGGTTGGTCTCAAAGATATGTCTTTGCATGTGCTTTGGTCTGTTTAGACAAGCAAAACATCTTCAGGGTAGACTTAATGCTCAAAGAGAAAAACAAATGACTTAGACAAAAACAATATTCAGCAGAATAGGTAGGTGGTGAAAACAGGTGTTGCGTGTGTGTGCAATAGTTGTTGACACTGGAAGAGTGGTATCGTGGAATGATGGGATCTGTAAGATGAAGAGGCAGTGACAGTCTTGGTAGTGACAATGTTCAGGCAGTGACAAGATCAGATCTCAGAAATGACATTGTAGTTTTCATTGCGGCCATTTGTTTAATACCACTTTCCTTTTTTCAGCTTTACACTAACTTTTACATGAAATAGATTGCAGTTTTTTATTTTAATGAAATTGCTACTTCAGATTAACATGAATGAAACAGGTTAGAGCAAAAATCATTACTTAACATAAATAAAAACATTATTTCAGAAGTTGCTGCTGTACAAGACTCAACATAGCTGGTGGCCTGGTGATAAGCTGCTCTTGGGTTTTTGTGCCGACGATGTGAGAGCTTCACTGTTGAGACAGCCTCCTCAGTACAAAACCCTCAACTCATAGTCATTCATATAAAACTTGATATATCTACCAAATACTCAATGTTTGGTCCTCACCATTTTCTAAAAGAAATGTCTGGCTCTTGGTAGTTGAGCTGGTATCAAACGGTGGTTTTTAGATTTTGCTTTTTCTTTCTTTTAAAAAGAGCTGCTCACTGCTGCAGGAGACGATTTAAGCGTTGGGAATGAATATGAAAAACTTATCGGCTGGAAAACCAAAGCAATAACCTGAAAGATGCTAAAACACTTTGCAGGGCTCAGGGGAACTGCACAGTCAGGAGATGATTCTCTGTGGGTCTCTCGAGTAACACCTTTCAGATAATCATGTGATCCTCACCTCTGTCCTTTTAATTTGTCTGATTAGCTTCCAGAAACATCATACAGTTTCCCATACAGTTTTCATGGTACACTCGATGTTGTTTCAGTACTCCTTGTTCACGCTTTGCTGGGTGCTTGTTGACATATATCGGTAGGTTATGTAGTACACAGTTATGTAGTGAGGGCAGGGTATGAATTACTAATTTGAGGAAACAAATGATCCCAGCTGCAGCTTCAATCAGCACACAGATGGACACCAGATCAGTGTATGGGCATGCGTCACTAGGCTAGCGTCAGTGATGTGGCATGTATCAATTTCCACACTCTCATATGCACGTAGGATCAAAAGAACTCATACTGACATGATAGAGGTCATTCAGTCAACATCTCTGCAAAATGAACACAAATAGCTCTACAAAATGAGCCTCTCTGTACTCATGGCTGTGACTCAGACGCAATTTCTGATTAAGTCAGCCAGTGTGCCCAGGAGTTTATTTGATTCAACACTGCCTCTGTTGCAGCTGCCAGTTCCTCCTCCACCTGAAGGAAAGATCATCCTTTTGGAAATGGGATGCACAAGATCAGATCTTATACTGTTTTCTTTATATGAATAAGTGTATTCAATGTAATTGTTAAGGGTATGTTTTCGTTAAGAGTTATGTGCATCAATCCATAGTCCTGCGAGTAAGCAGAAACAGATGGCTATAATGGCCCAAGATTATTTTGTTGCCAGGTCGTCCCTGACACTCCATAAGTCACCAGTGTTGTTAAGGATATGACTGTGATTATCCATGACTGTGGACTGTTTACCTGTTAAGTCCAACCAATTAAAGGTACCCTTTGGACTTTTTAGAGCATTAGTAGTGCTATCGAGCAATGTTTTTGTCAGTGGGCCCCTTATTCCACTAATGAAAATCGGTGCCGGTAGCGCACAAGCGTAGTGCAGCAATGTGCCTGAAAACAAATAGCAAGTAAACATGTATGCAGGATATAAAATATGAATAAAACTGGCTTTAAAAAGGTTTTGTGAGGAAGGAAATGCATTCAACACTTTTGTTCAACTTCAAGAATAAACAGATTGCATTTTGGTAAGAAATATTGAATTTGAACATAACTTGTTTACAAGAAAGCTCCACAGGTTCCCTATAACTTGTGCTAATATGAAAAACACTTTGGATGCCTGCGGCATGCAAAATTTATAGTAGAGCTGGAGCTTGTTGAATTAAAAATAGTCCACACTTTGGCTTTGTCCCGTGTTGATTCATTTATTATTTACCATTATTAATAAACATTGGGTGTAAAGTCATCATCACAACGTAATTACCCTACACTGCCCTGAAAAAGAAAAAATAAATCTTTTTTTCCCTTTCCATTATCTCTCAGTTAACCCTGTTTGTTTTAAGTGTCCGCCAAGACCAGTGTCATAAATATACTGTACATCCGGAAGAAACCTCTGCTTAAGGTCTCACAGTCTCTGTCTATTAATATGAAAAGTAAAACACATGGGTACTATAGGCACTTAAAAGGTTCATGCTCTGTTCTGGATTTACAAGTGAGCCAGGGCCTTGGCTAAGAAATTGGTGGTCTCCTGCTCTCTGGAAAAATAACCAAAAATAATGGCTTGTGTTGAGGAATCTCAAAAACAGCAGGGGAAAAAATGAACACATGCTGCTCTGCAGAACAATTATCAATAATGGGGAAAAAGTAAGATGAATAATTGCGATCTGACAGATCCGGGAAGTGTATCTTAAAGGAAGGAACACAAAAGACGTCAAGGATAATAAAACGTAGACTGACAGCAGCGATGTGTTAAGACATATTACCCCTGTATTGCAGTAATAATTATGTAATAATTACTGTCAATGTAATATATCTTCACTTAGAGTGTGCGAAGCGTGGAAGGTACTCAGAGCAGCTTCTTTTAGTCTGACCAAACTAATTACAGGAAACCATAATCAAATTGTTGCCACTGACTACGGTTTGCTCCATGTGCAATTGATTTGTGAAAATAGAACCCCAGAGGTCAAATGGGATGAAAGCATGTTGTGTAAATTAGGTACTGTGAGCTCATGAATCTGAAGCTTGACTCGTAAGCAAATTTATTGCTCTATATTCTGCTCTTAGAGCTGCCAGAGCGCTGAGCGCCATAACAACGACTTAATGATACTAATTAGGTTTTGTAGATGAAATCGTAAGTGTATAGAACACATTTCTGTCTGCTGCTCAGACAGGGATTGTGTTTGGCTTGAGGTGAAAAGGTCAATAAAAAAAAAAGTAAGAAAATTAGCTGACAGTGAGATAAATAATCTTTACTCTTCACCTCCTGCTTCTGTTTTTTCTCCTCCTCCACAAAAGCGTGGCACAGCAAAGATAATCAACTGTGAGGCAGGTGAGCGTGTACCTTCAGTGTGTGTGTGTGTGCGCGTTTCAAGAGCGAGGGGGTCTGACTGCTCTCTGGCCCCTTAGCCAACTGCGTTATTCAGTATAGAGATAAGAGGCTCCAGACTCCCGACCTTTCTGATACTGCTTAACCTCTGCATGCATTTTATACACACATACACACACACACACACACACACACACACACACACACACACACACACACACACACACACACACACACACACACACACACACACACGTACGTTACACTCTCTCTTAAACACACAAATGCAAAAAAACCCTCTACAGTTGCCATCTGACATCTGATAGCCCACTGAATAACCGTCAAAGGCAAAACATTGCATGAAGGACAGAAGGACCCACAGGGATTCAGACTCTGAATGCTTTCCTCTTGGAGCTCATCGCTTCTCCCATAGTCGGTAATGGCAAGCCGTATAATATTTTATAGGAAACACACTGAAATTACTTCAAGAAACAGCCATGGTCAAGGTGGGCTGACACAGTATGTATTTTTTAATCTTGTGCATTGTGTTAACTCATACTGAACATTTTAATCTACCTTTCTACGTGACCAAAAATGCATGCCTTCCGTGCTCACACTGTGCTGCATCAGTCGACCGGCTACGACATCACTGGTCACACTCAACATAAAATCTGAACCCCTGATCAGTTTTGTACATTGATAATTCTGATTAAGTTTTATCCAAACAGCCACATCCTCAAAAATGTTGTCAAGATAAGGCTTAGTGCAGCTCTACTTTGAATGGAAAGCAGAGAGAAAAAAGAGAAATATGAAGCCGCAGATGGGGGAAAGATGGAGACTACAGTGGACTGTCTGTTCTGCAGTGAGGTTCAGTTTTATATCACAACAATCTCAACATTGCAGTTGCCACAACATATAAACTACAGTTCCAGCAACACTAAAACACGTTCTCTACAGTTTATAATGGCTCTTTTGACAGCAGTCATGTGGGAGATCCGATGGTGGAACTGTTTAAAGTGCAAGACAGCCAAAGGAAATTTCAGACAAGCCAACAATCTGTCTGATCATGAGATCACTGATCACTCCGGCAAATTAATCAGGTTTTTTCTATCCCTCTTAAACTGAGTGTCAAACAACAGCTGGACAGATGTAAGTTTGAAAAAATATATAAAAATTTGAAAATGAATCAAAGGTTACCAGTTTGTCACCCTAATTTGTGCAGTGCTTTGGAAAGTGTGCAGTAAGTGATTCTGTAATAACTCATAATCCAAATAAACAAAAGTAACAACAACAAAATAACTAACTGCTCAGAACAGCTGGATATTTTAGTGGCTTGTAGTGTCTCTTTATGTGAATCTATCATAATACTGGCTAAACTACGTGAGGACTTTGGTCATTGCATTTTAATGACCAAAGTCCTTAATGACCAGAGGGTGTTATATGTGTATAACACCCTCTTTGAAATAACATTTTCTGTACAAATGTGTGACGTTGTAACATTAATTATATCAATAGGTTTAAAGACACTGGGAGAATTATCCAAGTGGCCAAAATTAGTTAAACTAGATTGATGAGCAATATCTGGGCACAGAATTTTGTTGAGTTAAAAAATTAGCAGGTCTTTAAACATCGTGTTCACGTCATCACTGATGTACAGGGTTGAGATCCAGGGAGATCTGTCTGTTTTGTGACTGTTGTAACAGTGAAGGACAGGGCTGTTTTCAAAAATGAGCAGGTGTAGCTAATAAAAGCTATAGTGGGTGGTTTTTTTGTGACAGTAAAGGTGCTGTATGTAAGTATTTGCTCTTTCCACATATCCAACGTCAACATTAAAAGCTGTTTACTTACCAGTCTAGACAAAATTTTGCGAGTTCAGCATCAAACTTCATTCCTTTAAGTGCTACTTCTTCATCCTCTCATGTTGGACCGAGGGCAGTCTGGATGCTACAGTGACTCAATAATGCCAATTGGTATTACAAGACAGGATGGGCTGGGCTGGGGCTAGCATGTTAACTTCAGTAGAAAAATAGAAGTAATAGAAATAGAAGCACAACAAAATTTAACACTGGGGTTGCTTTCCAGCACTAGAGATGGTTCTTGGTGAGTAAAGGAATGACGTTTGATGCTGAACTCACAACATTTCTTCTAGACTGGTAGGTAAACAGCTGTTAACGCTAACAATGGCTATGTAGCGATAGCAAAAACTTACATATAGCACCTTTAAACACATTTAGCGTCAACACTGGAGATTAGACCACAAGACAGGCTGAAGGATTTATATGTTCTTCTAGATAATGGTGCATTATCTACTACAAATCACTGCCCATGGTACCAACAACAACACAACACATAACATCTACCCAAGGCGACACTGTTACTTCTGACAGGGTCAGAGTGTGTGTAATTGCAGGTTCAGTGGAAGGTCAAGTGGCTTTTCTGTCCCAAAGGCTCCCTAAGGTCAGATAAGCCTCACCTCATTAACAGGCAACTACACACACGCAGACACAAGCACGCAGAAACACGCACGCACACACACACACACACACACACACACACACAGCGAGAGAAGCATGGGGCCAAACCTCTATAAGCAGCGCTGATGAGCATCATTAAACCCAATCAAAGCAAGTGAATACCCTCGGTCTGAAGCCACAGTGGAAGACAGAGGGAGACTTTAAAGGAACGCTTGCACATGAATAGCACTAATGAGCACAACAAAACACAAAAAACCGTAAACAGTAAACATTGGAAAAACTTTCCAGATACATGGTGGGCCCTCTGTCTCCCACCTAGCTATATAGCAGGATGCCTCGCTGTGAGTAAAAAACTGTGATGCAGAAATCACAGGTCTCCAACAGGTCTAACTTTTTTTACTGTATGTGTTTTCTAATTATGACATAACATCATACAAATATCAGACAACTATCAAACACATCCTGAGATGTACATCTCAAAATTATGAGATGTTTATTAGCTTCTGTATACAGATCTAATTTTTCTCATGAGAGAAGGTAAATGTGATTAATAGCCCTTGGGAAGATGAAGCAATGACAAAGCATGACACTACATGAGCACATATACCCAAGCACACTATGATCTACTTATTTTTCAAATGGAAAAAAAAGAACTAGAATATTCAAGACACTGGAGTAAATGGATAAAATGTGAGGCCCACAACTAAATAATGCAGAGGGATTTATCAGTAGAGGTGATAAAATACAGATTCAACCTTGAGAAATAACAGCTGTAATCAATTCAATGTAAATGGCCTAATTGACTATTTAATATGGATGGTCAATCACTGAAATATTTTTGAGTTTCCTTATATGTTGATTCTTGTTTTTTTTTTTTTTGTATTTTCCCCAGGTATATGTTATTATTATTATTTCTCTTTCCTACCATTTTTGTTTATTAATTTTGCTTTGTTTTTTCTCTTTCATGGTAAAATATACAAATATTGTAAGACTACCAGAATTATGAATATCATCATATGTACGTAAAAGTGCTATGCACTTTTGCAATAAAGCAGAAGAGACCGCATGTCCTCCTGTCAAAAATGAGCCCATAGGTTGTCTGTGCCAGGAGCTTATTACAACCCATAGTTACATTTTAACTGTTACGTGACCTCTAGTGGCTGTGGTGATTATGACGGGAGCAAGCAGTAGGGTGATGTAGAGTGGGGTGGGGTTGATGGATGGATTGACAAAACACAGGACTTACACACCCGAAAGTGCTGTTCATTTTCTGTTTGAAACCAACAGTTGTCATTGTTTGTTTTAACCATGACCGTGCCACAACCTTAACCATGTGTTTATTAACGTAACCATGACTAGTAAGGTCCTCTAACCTTAAGGAAGTGCCCACAGTCCTGTGGGTCATATCAGAGGGTAGGTCCTTCACATTGGATGACTTGTTGACTTGTCTGTCAGTCCACCAATCCAGCTCCTTCAACAGACATGAAGATTTTCTACAGGTCCAGATTTATTTGCTGTTGCTTGGTAGCTAAACTTGTATAGAAAGCCAACTTGGACTGAGGATTTCCTAGCATCAAAATTCCAATCAAACTATCAATAGTCACGGGCAGAGTTTTCTCTAATCACATAACACTGATATTGCATTTGAGCTTGAGTGGCTGTTGTTCATTACCTCAGTGACAGATCCTTTTCTTGTTTTGCCTCAAAGTTATGAGCTAGGCTGTCATTATTAATTAATATTTACTGTTATGTATGATTGAGAAGGCACAGACTTTTTGCCTTTCCTGAGCTTTACATTTTTTTCCTAGATGTAATGAAACCACACTTTTAAAATATACATACAAAGCTATTGCATAGACTGGAAAAAATGACAGAAGCATTGAAAACACAGTCCTGCTCAACCTTATATGACCAGCTCATGGATGGTGACAGCCTTGCCGCATCCTCTGAAAGACACAAACCATAGGCCCTGCTGCTTTATCGCATGCAAATGACTTCATTAACATGTTGTGCCCTGCACTCTTTCACATGAAGCCGGTGATTAACTTAAGTAAGGTCTGACTTCTCAGTGACACAGAGCATGTTAAAGGCAGCAGGCAGAAATCCCTGCTGTCCTTACGCTGAGCTAATGTGTTCAGTCACAGAGAAATTATTGATGATTACTTGATTAATGTACATGTAAGCCCGGCACGGGATTGAAATATAAATGCATGCATTATATATATGACTAATACAGGGCTCATCTCATTACTTCCCACTGGCTCATTTTTAATGATTAATCACACTTTAAGGGATTGTGGCTCATTTCCTCTGAAAATATTAATTTGCAAGGTCACAGGGTGTTCGATATATACAAAAAGCATTGAGCATTAAGGCTAATATATAGAGTTTTTGACCCAATGAGAAAAGATCATAACTATAATAAGCTCCTTTAGGTTTTATGGTGTGAGGAGATCAGATGAGAAATGTAGCAGCTGAACACTGCACCCACACAGAAATGTCTTGAGAAAGGAAAACTGGAAAAAGAAAGATCTTTGATCTAAAGTGATATTAAGAGCTTGAGTATGAGAGAAGATGTGAGTGATCTAAAAAAAAAAACATCTTTCATTGACACACACTATCACTTTTTTCATTTTTTTCTTCCAGTAATCATCCTGTGCTTCAGCTTTTCCAGCCTGCGTAGTAGCATCAGAAAAAAATTCAGGCTGCATTTGTACCAGCTCATGGTATCTTGAAGCTTTTGTGTGAACAGAAGAAAAAAAAACACACACACACACACACAAACACACACACACACACACACACACACACACACACACACACACACACACACACACACACACACACACACACACACACACACACACACACACACACACAGGAAACTGTGAAGAAGGATGTAAATAGAATGAGAGATGTTCCCTCTATATACATACAATCTATGGTTCACACCCACCAGCACATGCACACGCACATGTAATTTGATGCAATGTGTCCCTAAGTAGTTGCAAAACCCCTGGTGAATTTGAAGGATGACTGCAGTTTTCCCCTAGGAAAGCTGTAGCTTTGTTGCCTCTCCAACACCTGCTCCTCCACAGTCCCATGGAGCCTTGGCACAGACAGATTGCCCGTCCAGATGTGTCAGGATCTGGGTTATACACAATACCTGCAGGAAGGCCAACGGATTGATATTCATAACTTGCATGTTGCCTGAGGCTCAATTTATGTACTGTACCTCTAACTCTGTATCTTCACCCCAAGATTCGATAAATCAAAAAAAATTAAACAATAATAGCCTGTTTTCCAGGATACTTCTCATGTAGCCTAATTGAAAAGTTATTTATAATTTAGTTTTAGTTTCTGATATTAGTCAGTCTGGTGAAGACAGGTCAGTCTGTTCTTCATTATTCAAAAGTTGCACCGATGCTGAATGGACTTCTGGATCTGAGGACAGTGATGGCTGAAAAAGGCGTCTGTTGCCAACTACTCGTCACCCAGCCTAAGCCTGTGGTGTGGCTTTCATCCCTTTGACTTCTTCCCATTCTTTTTGCTTCTCCCATCTCCATGTAAAGAAGCTGCTGTTGAACATGGACCTCTCTGTCAGGACTTTGGTTTCTTGTACAAGGCACCCACGATGTCCTCCAGCAGGACACAAATACACACACACACACACACAAAAATATAACAAATAATGCAAATCATGAGATTAACACTTACAAACAGGTGCTCACTTGTTTCCATTATCCTGACAATCATCAGAGCACATGAAGGTCAGATCAGAGATGCATGACTTGCACCCACATGCCCACAGAAGATACTTGAAGTTGACTTCTAAAAGATGAGATCAGTGACACCCTTCAGCCTCTCTCTGTGTCCCTTAACTCTGTCATCTATTTTATTATCTCCTGAAACTTCTCAAGAGTGAGCTATAACAAGCTCTCCATAAACACAACAGACTCGATTTGATAAAACTCCTTCATGTTCCTGTTATTCATCTTGAATCCAGGGTATGCTTAAAAACATGCTAGTTCATATGACACGTTGTCCAGTCCTTGTCTGAAGGTAAAAGTGTTTATTCTTCAGCTGTTCCAAAGGACTAAAGGTGGGGTGAAGCGCCTGTCATCTGAGAGAAGGGCAAGGTGCTGTAATCATTCGAATGGATTTAACAGCGCACACTTTACCTCCTCAAAGGCATTCACTGTGTTGCTCTTATTTTATATACTGGAAAAGTGACAAAGTTTGTTTTGTGAAGAATTAGAAAAGAGGCTTGAGAGGAATTTTCAAAATTCTACCTACTTTGTTACCTTCCGACAAACCTTGTCGGATTTTAGGTTTTGGAAATTTACAAAAAGGGGGCCCCAATTCTGATTTCTGAGGGGTGTGGTGGTAGGGGAGTTGGGAGACTTTGGGAGACTTTGAATGTCTATGTGGAATTTCACGGCAATGGATGTTTATTCACAGTGGACATCTTACATAATTGTGTCCTTAGGTAGTGTAAGTTACACGGAATCTAAAAATATGTGTATCACATCTGTGTGTTCAGATTTGTTTGAGTTATAATTCCCAGAAGAAGTGCGATTTTGACACAAAATCACAGCAATGGGGCTCTGAGGGTTTTTAAAGTATCATAATTGCTTCCATGAGCTGTATGTCATAGCCACTGCTGCAGCTCCCACTGCTGAGTGTGTGGATTTATGGGCCAAATCAGCTGCCAAACTACAATAATTTATTTCCTGTTGTTTTTAGAACACTGACAGGCACCTTTCACTTTCACCTCAAAGATTCTTTGATTCACTAAGACCGAAAGACACACCGATGGCTCAATTTACAGATCGACACAACACTGTTACAAACACCCATCAGTGAGGTGTCTTGATTTTTTGAGGTTATTTCCCCCCCACCACCAACAACTAACACACACACACACACACACACACACACACACACACACACACACACACACACACACACACACACACACACACACACACACACACACACACAGTGCTCTGCTCCTTCCTGCTTCCCTCCCTACTGTGCTCCCCTAACCTCTATTCTGTCCTGCTCTGATAGCCCTGCTTCTGTTAATCACTTCATATTGCAGCTTCACACACACATACACAGAGACACACACACACACACACACACACACACACACACACACACACACACACACACACACACACACACACACACACACACACACACACACACACACACACACACACACACACACAAGGGGCCCAGGAATGGGAGTAATGAAGTTGGCTAAATGTTTTCAGCCAGGCTCTCCATCATGTCACCAAGGCAACCTTGGCTGGAGTGGCCAGGTCAGCCTCCTGGAGAATGACTCAGACTGAACAGTCAATGTATGTGTATGCTTGCTGTGTGTAGACACAAAAAGAAGTATGAAGAGTGCAAGGAAATGAGGAAAATAACAGATGATGTCTGTACATTTGTGAAAATAAGAGATAAAGTGCCCCTGTCCCTGTTTGTGTGTTTTAAAGGTGGAGAGAAAATAGAGAAAACAGAGGGAGGGACAGTGATGGTGTGAGATGCAAACAAAAGTCTTATGGAAAAGCTCAGAGAGGAAGAATAAGAGAGTAAATAAGGAGGAAGTTAGAGAAATTGAAACAGTGTTGGTTGATGGAAAACAGAAGACAATAAGATGACAATAATAACAACACCAGGAGAAGAGAATAAAGCCTTGGAGTGTGTTTGCAGTGTATTTCTGAGAAAGAGGGCTGACAATAGTGTATTCAACGGGTTTTCAAATGACCCCTAGCTGCTTCAACTTTCCATAAACAAACCAATCTTTCTTCTTGACTGTGCTGCAGAAGGTCCAGCTTAACCACCCACAACAAGGCTGTAGACTTTCTAAGAGAGGTCAACAGTGAGACACTGCGCAGTTGTACCTCCTAATATCTGCCACTAGCACAACCTTTAAGCACTATCTCAGTATTCAAACTCTGAAGGTCTTTGTACCATGCAATACAGTATATTTGTGTTCTGCTGATGTCTAGGAAGGTTGCACCTGTATCACTGTTTATCCCACTTTCATCTCTACCTTATATACAATGAAGCACAAAGAGCTTTTTAGCAGGTGCATTTTACATTCAGTGCACACATGCAAAGAAATGCGTTTTGCTTTATTATTTGCATTTTATAGGTTATATTTAGTGCGTTTTTTGTCTGAGTTGTTTTAATGGGGTACAACCCTCTTACTTTTGACATCTCCTGTGCAATGTTTGTACTCATTTTTATGACAGTTTTAGCCCTAATGTGAAGAAATAAACTTCTTTCGCCTCCAGTGCCAACCTATAAAAACACGTCGAAAACAGAAATTCAGCAATATAACTAACTAAGGATAAAATAATATGTTTATATTTGCATCTCCAAGCTTATAGAGTATTACTTTAAATTTTGTTTCAATGTTTGTACAATTAGCCCATGCCAAAATGAATCACTAAAACTTTATCAAATGCTGCCAAATTAGATGCTTTTTCCATGCTTGCTACATTTTTGCTCTGTCTCCAAATTGAGAAAAAGATATTAAGTTCATTAAAAGAGGTTAATGTCATACAATATGATATAATATAAACTGCCTTGTTTTATCTTCTGGGTATAAAAAATTCTCTTCTGTTGCTTGATCATCTCCCTAAAGAAAGACTTTGTTTCTCAGTATTCATGGGGCTTTAACATCCACCAAACACCAATAAAGCCTGTATACCAGCAGCAGCTCCAGCCTTAAGCCTGAAGAAATTTCCCCTGATAGCCTCCATCTCTCTCCAAACCAATATATGCGCATCACTTCAAAGTTTCACTTCTTTCTCCCACTCTATGTTTACGTTTTGACACATTAGAAGAAGGAAGTTTAGTATCCAGTCTGCTTTAGTTTCTATAGGGAGTATACACTCACCAAGCACTTTATTAGGAACACCTGTACAGCTGCTTATTTATGCATTTATCCAGTCAGCCAACCATGTGGCAGCAGTGCAATGCATAAAATCATGCAGATACAGGTCAGGAGCTTCAGTTACTGTTCACATCAAACATCAGAATGGGGAAAAAATTTGATCTCAGTGACTTTAATCGTGGCAGGATTGTTGGTGCCAGATGGGCTGGTCTGAGTATTCCTGAAACTGCTCATTTCCTGGGATTTTCTCGCACAACAGTCTCCGGAGTTTTCTCAGAATGATGCCAAAAAACAAAAAACATCCAGTGAGCGGCAGTTGTACAGATGGAAACGCCTTGTTGACGAAAGAGGTCAAAGGAGAATGGCCTGACTGGATGGAGCTGGCAGAAAGGCTACAGTAACTCAGAAAGTCACTCTTGTGATGACCAGAAAAGCATCTCAGAATGAACAACAGAAGGACGAGGTCAAGTTCTACTCATGTCAACCAAGAACAGAAATCTGAGGCACACAGAAGGGTCAGAATTTGGCATCAGCAGCATGAATCCATGGACCCAACCTGCCTTGCCTCAACAGTCCAGGCTGGTGGTGTTGGTGTAGGGCCCAAATTGTCCATTACACCAATCATTACACCAATCAATCAGTCATGGTTTGAATGCCACAGCCTATCTGAGTATTATTGCTGACCATGTGCATCCCCTTATGCCCACAATTTGACGTCTTCTAATGGTTACTTCCAGCATGATAATGCACCATGTCACAGAGTGAAAGTCGTTTCAAACTGGTTTCATGAACATGACAATAAGTGGTCTTCCCAGTCATCAGATCTAAATCCAGTACAACACCTTTAGGATGTGGTAGAAGCCTGAATGTGCAACTGACAAATCTACAGAAATGGTGTTATGCAATCATGTCAACATGGAGCAAAATCTCATAGGAATGTTTCCAACATCTTGTGGAGTCAAGGTCACAAAGAATTCATCTGTTTTGAGAGCAAAGAGGGAGGCCCCACCCAGCATTAGTATGGTGTTCCTAATAAAGTGCTCAGTGAATGTATATGGATGGTAAGAAACACATATACACATCTCTATACTGAGCAAGATTTTTACAATTGACAAAATAGACCTCCACCTCATCTCTACTGTCCATACACAGCTAATTCAGTGCTAACAATATGAATCAGCTGTAGAAAAAGCTTTGTATGGCCTGAATGGCTATAACTTATAGTATTGTTTAATAAATTCAAAATCCTGAGAGTTTTTTTTTATAACTTCCCCAGTCCACACTCCAGACCCAGTTTTGCTTCAGCCACTCATAACTGATTTACTGACACAACTGCCAGGCAGCCATGCCTGAGCTACAGCCTTCCTCCTGAAAACGGAAGATGATGATTGGTTAATGGGAAGATGAGGATCAAATCATTACTCTTAATTTTAAAAAAAAGCTTGTGAGCAGACACTTTAATATTCAACTTCAAGTAACAGAATTAATTTCATTCAATCATACAGAGATGCACAGATGAAAATAGGTTTGGACAGCTGAAAATGTCATACAGCTATATGTGAGATTGAACTTTTGCTAATATGTATGTTTATGTATTTCTTTGTATTGAATTTATTTGGAGAATTTGATGAAATAAGGCACTTTGTTGGAGAAATATGTAAAACTGAGTAAAGGTGTGATTTACATTTAGATGTTATTTAGGGATGTGTGTGAGCCTGATAGTAATGTCAGTTTTGGCACTTTGAAGAGAGAGTCGGATGGTTTCTCTCCAACTACTTAGAAAAATCAGGATTTATTTATGTTTGTTTATGGTATATAAGCATCTAAATCAGACCTTCATTTTATGAACAATTTGTTTGATTTTTAATGATTTTACAAGTTAGTATCTCATTACAAAGAAAACCTTTCTTCCATGGTGTATTCTGTTTCTAGGTACTTATTGTTTCCCATCATTTTCAGATCCAGACAAAGTTATTCACGCTTTGAATGCTTCACCTACTCTATATAGTACTATAATACATTGTTTCAGGCTTGATCCTTAAAATTTGCTCTCATTCAGTTGTTTCCAAACCCTACAGTTCGAATTAAAATGTCAACTACATTATAGTGTGTTATAGTGTGTTATAAACCATTTAGTTGTTTTAATTGTTTATATACTGCTCATAAACGCTTAATGTAACAGGGAAGGTAGGTCACACAGTATATCCCAGATTTCAGCACTGAGAATAGATTTTAAGATGTTTAATTACTTCAACCCTCTTTAGATCATAAAAAATTGTATGTCCCTACTCACAGACCTTTAATTTCCGATTTTGCCTAAACACAAATAATAACCCAATTATTATTTTCTGTCTTCCATCCTTCTTCAGCCCAGAAATCAGCCAAAATAGACTCAGTGGCAGAGTACTTGGACAGAGACCTGCCCCAGGAAACTGCGCCCTGAGAGTTAACTCAGGTCCAGCTAGTGGAGCTGGCCAGGGACTGTGACAGCACGGTCCAGAACAGCCTGGTCAGCTCCCACTACTTTGTGGAGCTGCAAAATAAACTGGAGAAGCTTCTCCATGATGTAGATTTTTATCTGTCAGACTGACTGGAAACTCACACATCACTTTGTTGTTCTGTTTTATTCATTGTTAAAACTTCAGCAAATAGAAGATTTTTGATCTGATAGAGCAAAAAATTCTGACTGATTTTAATCAGCATGTTAAATCTTATGAACAGTGCAGAAGGATGTCGACTTATTGGAAACACAGAGGTGTAAGAATAATCAATGTAACAAGTAATCTTGTCATTGTCATTTGTCATTTTTTCTCCAAAAAAAAAAAAAAAAAAAGCCCAAAACCACAATCACTGATATAATAGGTCAATTTAACCAGTTAAAACTGCCAAATGAGAAACAGACACTGGCCTGATAAAGCTAGGTCCAGGTGAGGTTGCTGGTTTTGGTTTGATAGAGTCGATTATTTTAAGAGCTATAGATAGAATAGTAATCCTAATTCTCTTTAATTCATTATAATTCTAAAAGGCCAAAATTGATTCAATAACAGCTCTGTCATTTTTCTCGTATTTGTTGACTTATATTTTTATGGACTACATAATAATAGAGAGTTGCTATATTGTTTGTAACTAAAGGCGGTTCCCAGACTTAATTTTAATATATTAAAGTCCTCTATAAAAACTGGGCTATCGAGATAAAACTACTTTTCTGTATTTTGTTTATTCATTTATTACACAACGTATTTTCTGTCTTTCATGTGTCTGATTTAGCGCAGTCTGCAGTCCTCCTCTGAGGAGACCAGTGAGGAGTGACTTTAACACAGTCAAGCAGGTTGGCAGGGGTGGCTTTGGGTGAGCAAGACAGACCTCTTTCTTTGTGTTCAGACTGACTCTTTGGATAGTGCCGAGAGTCCGGTCAAAGTCGAAAGGAAGATAAAATGAGGATGTGATGCTGTTGTAGAATTTTTTCGTACTTACGTTAAGAATTTGTGCTGACAGTTTCTCTTCAAATCAGAGCTGATATTCAGTTGTAGAAGCTGCTCATGTTTCCAGTAATTTGTCCAGGACTGTAAACCTCATGGTCAACAAGGAGAGCGGCCAGGCCTTTGGCATGAACCTGATCAAACGGCAGAGCTTGACCAAACCACCACAGAGCCACTAATTCTAGGTGGAGTGAGACATCCTCACCTCCACTGACAACCTGTTTATCTTCTCAATGTTTTGCTAATTTGAGACTAAGAATGATCTGTCCATCGTGATGGAGTATATAGGAGGTAAGGAGGTTGCTTTGTGTTATGTTTGTTTAATTAACCAGGGATAGTGCACACTTTGGCTTATTTTATGACAGTGCAGCATTAAACTTACTGTCCCCTATATTCTTTGGACTACACATCCAACGTACACATCTGGCACACACTAAGCACACCTAAACATAACACCTGACACTATCTGTCCTTATGGCTCCCTCTGACCTTGTAGGTGGGGATTGCACCACCCTGCTTCAGCACCACAAGCGTCTTCCAGTGGACATGGGACGAATATATACTGCTGAGACCGTCTTAGCTGTGGAGTACAGCCACAGCTACGGGGTCCTGCACAAAGACCTCAAGCCCAGCAAGTGAGACCTCAACTTTCCCCATTAAGACAATATTTAGCTCATTTTTTATTTTTCTATTTCTGGTTTCAGGCATCACCTAACTGACTGTTTGCTAAGCCCCACTCTCCTTAGTTAGTGTGGCTATGCCTGCCATGCTTTCTGTTCTTGCCTTGCACAGATGCAGTTTATAATGCAAACAGTGGCAGATTTACCACTCAAAGTACTTTATGAAATAATGTTCCTTGATGTCAGAGTGAAGTAGATAAAAGCAGCTCCTCATTTGTAGCTGCCGTCCATTGATTTTCGGGAGCTAAAGTGTGAAGTGTCACTGGTAGAATTTATCCACAGCAGATAAAGATTTCATCATTTGTAGACTGACTATCTTTTTTAAGTTGGAGCAGAATTTACCGAAATCTTCCCCCCTTTTTTTTTTTTTTTTTACTGAATCTTAGACTCAGGTTTCAGGTTGGTGTTTCATCTAACATGAGAAATTTTTCTGCTTCCATCCTTTGTAGTCTGTTGATCAACTCCACAGGCCACATTAAGGTGACTGATTTTGGATTATCAAAGATTGGACCAGTGAACATGACATCAGACCTGAATGAAGGCTGCAGTGAGAAAATCATCAGAGTTCAATGACACAGAGGTTAGTCTCTTCTCCTCTCCATTTATTTAAACTTGAGTTTATACAGTGTTATATGTGTTGCAGTGCTTTTTAATTATTGTCTGTTTCCTCTCTTTGTCCATTTCCTCTGCAGATATCTGGTACTCCAAAGTTCATAGCCCCAGAAGTGATCGTGAGGCAGGGCTGTGGAAGGCCTGTCGGCTGGTGGGCTGTGGGCATAATTATGTAACAGTTCCTGATGGGCTCAACCTCTTTGAATGGAGGCACTGTGAAGAAGATGTTTTACTAGTGGTCAAAAGTAAGAATCTTTAGTTCAATTCATTATTTTCTCGTCACGTGCAAATATGCATTTATCATTCTAGCAGTTCCGGATGAATCTTCCTGTATTTTAAAGACAATTTAAAAAAAACATTTTCATGCTTTATGATTTAATTTCATCTAACTAATGATGTTTTTCTAAAGGAATTCTTCCAGTCCCCTTGTTGGTGTAGATACATTTTAAAAATTACTTGATTAGATGACTGATACCGGCTTCTTTTCCAGATAAACTCATCTGGCCACAGGGGGGAGATGCTGTGCCAGCAGATGCCCAGGACCTCATCATCCGCCTCCTGAAGAAGAAATGTGTGAAGCACCTGGGTAAAAGTCAGTGGCAGCTTTACAAATGATGGACACATGGATGGACACAGTTTGACATATAAACTACTTGGAGAAAAACCTGTGGAGTAATAGGCCGGTGAATTCCAGGTTTTTTCCACACATACGGTACCTAAGAGCACTGCTTTAATGCCACCTCTGCGAATATGTGCAGGCCCTAATTTGAGATGTATGTGCCTCATGATTGTCTACCACTAAAATTATTGTAGACAGAGAAGGCGGGAATACCAACAGGGCAAAGCAATAAACTGCCCCTGGAGTCCCAGACATCCACAGGCCCCCAGTGTCAAAAAATACAGAACATCTTTATTTTTGTTTTGTGCTTTATATGTTGCATATTCCTAAATGAATTTGTGTTTAATTGATTGACAACACAGCGACCCTCAGCCCAGGTACTACTGCATGTAAAAACAAAACTGTATAAACTGCACATAGACTGGGAGGAAGGGGAGGTTAATGGGCCCTAGCGGCTCAGGTTTTGCTCCGGGCCCCTCAGTCTCTTATTCTGCCCATGACAACAGAGGGTGCGGCAGTATTGTAGAGCTGTTTTGTGAAAGTATTATTGAATTGAATTGCTTCAGTCAACCATCAAAATTACTGACTTGCACAGTATTTCATTATTGTGCCAATTATGTTTGAATTATTGTGCTGCAGCATTGAATTGTGGTAGCATACAGTATATTATCAGCGTGTGACTCTGCTTCCCCTGAACAGGGACCTTTCCTGTTGCTTTTTGTCCCAGCTGCTCAGTGTTCTCCATTTTGATTATGGTACTAATGGGAGTCATGGTTTGGGGTGTACTACATGTAACAGGAATGAGACTAGTTTGATACACCTTAATGAAAAGCTTGAGAGCTCCAGAGACATTTGAATGAAAGTTCACATTTACTGAGTGTCGTTAAAACAAAGGAAGATATTAGTGGGGACGGGGAGGCAATGTGGAGAGACTGGGTCAGGTGCAGCTCAAAACAATGAAATAGTTTAAAAATCACACCAACTAGAGACCATCTCACGATGGGATCACATGAGTACTCAGTAGTCCTGTAATAATGGGAAAGGAGGAGATACAGGACAGGATGAGGAGACTGAGAGAAAAAGAAAGAGAGAAGGTGATGGAGAGAGGAAGAGCAAGTACACAACAAAAAGCAAAATCTAATTAAGATGAAATATCTTAAATCAAGGCAACATATGCTTGTTTTTTGTCTGACAAGATATTTCTTCTTACCAGGCAGTTTTCATTTTAGAGTATTTAACTTTTTCAAACTTATCTTTGCTTGTTTTAAATATCTTGGCAAGTGAGTTTTCCTGTTTTGTTGGCAGATAATTTAGCTTATTTCAAGTAATATTTCCCCCATTTTATTGTTTTTTTTTTCTTGTTTTTCAGAGCTGAGCTTTTGCAGTGCCCAGAATAGGATTAGCATTATGTCCCTGTGCTGTGTAACACAAACAAAAACGGGCTGACCTGATCACATTCAAACAATGTCGGCCTAGTTACCACAGAGATACATGTTCTTTGGTTGTTACTGTGGAACCTCTAGGCTCAATTTAATTGCAGCATTTAACCTGATTTTCATGCATTACTGTTTGACAGATAATTTATGCTACTGCCCACTGACATGATTTTAAAGATATGTTTGTCAATTTTTACCCCCAAAACCTAAAACCCTGCGTGTGGCCATGAATCCAGCTATGAGCTTATGGAAGTGAAAGAGGCAGAGTTTTTTAATTACGAGTCATTAATGCCAAAAGTGGCATTTTATGTTTTACTCTTGAAGGACATCGCAGAGCCAGAGCACATCAATTACAATATGATATAAAAAAAGCTTCACCAACACTTTTATTACTATTTTCTATCATCATTGCACTAATTAACTGTTTAAAAAAAAAAAAAAACACCATCTGCCTCCAGCTGCAGGTTTGAGGTGTTGTGTGTTCACATCATACCGCTCTGCACCAATCAGGCAACAATGCGTTTTCCTGGCGAGGCATCTTTGCATTTGTTGAGCTGTAGTCGTCATGCGTCACTGTGATTGGCACAGCGGTTTCAGAGCTACAACACCAGAGATGTGACTGGCTAAGAGTGTATTTAATAATCACCACATCCTCTGATTTATATTCACCTCAGCCAGCCCTTTAGCACTTTGCACTGACACACTTACATAAACCAAAATAACAAGTGTTCCTACCATTTTGTGCTGATCGTTGTGCTTTTGTGATTGAAACAGAGCCCTCAGGTCAGTGAAATGCAGTCAGTGAACAGGTATGATCTCAATACATTTGAATATGCAAATATGCTTATGGAAACGCTTTGTTGCTGAAAGAGGTCAGAGGAGAATGGCCAGACTGGATGGAGCTTGCAGAAAGGCTACAGTAACTCAGATAACCACTCTTTAAACCTGTGGTGAGCACAAAAGCATCTCAGGATGAAGAACATGTCGAACCTTGAGGTGGACGGGCTACAACAGCCGAAGGCCATGTCATGTTCCGCTCCTGTCAACCAAGAACAGACATCTGAGACTACAGTGGGCACAGACTCACCAAAACTGGACAGTTGAATAACATAGTCTGGTCTGATGAATCTGGATTACTGCTGGGGCTGCAGATGGTAGGGTCAGAATTTGGCATCAACCGCATTAATCTATGGACCCAACCTGCCTTGTGTCAACAGTCCAGGCTGGTGGTTGTGGTATAATTGTGTGGAGACACTTTAGGCCCCTTAATACTAATCAATCATGGTTTGAATGCCACAGCCTATCTGAGTATTCTTACTGACCATGTACAGCCACAATTTGCCATCTTCTAATGGTTACTTCCAGCTGGATAATGCACCATGTCACAAGCAAAAGTCGTCTCAAATTGGTTTCATGAACATGACAATGAGTTCAGTGAACTTCAGTGGCGTCCCCAGTCACCAGATCTGAATCCAGTACAACACCTTTATGATGTGGAAGAACGGGAGACTGGAAGCATGAATGTGCGACTGACAAATCTGCAGAAATGATGTGATGCAGTCATGGAGCAACATGGAGCAGAATCTCAGAGGAATGTTTCCATCCTATTGTGGAGTCAATGCCATGAAGAACTGAGGCTGTTTTGAGAGCGAAGAGAGGCCTGACCCAGTATCAGTATAGTGTTCCTAATAAAGTGCTTGCTGAGTGTGTCTGTGTGTATAGCCGAGGTTGTACTATGTGCTTGAGCTACAGTCTAATTTGGAAAAAGGTTATTAAAAGGAACTGCAGTAGAGAGGGTATTTGGAGTATTTATTGTGGCTAGGGCAGGTCATACAGAGCCTTCACTGGAAAGACATGTTTCAAAGTGAAATAAACTGTAATGACTTTGTCCTCTGAAGGGTGACCAAGAGAGAGCAGATGTGTTTATATGCCTATGTGTTTGTGGGTGTGTGTTTGTCTGTGCCGTCATAGTATAATACTTTTTCTCTGGGTGTGTGCATACACTGCATACACAAACTATGTAGTATGCATTGTAAAAGTAGGACACACAACCTTGGGTGCCATTTGTTAAGAAAACTACTCAAACCACTCATATTTAGATTTTGAACTTGACAAGTTAAATAAATAATAAGTATTACTTGATAAAAAGTAAGCATTTTATAGTACATTTGGAACTGCAGCTCAGAATTAAGTCCATGTTAGCTGTTTTTTCACCTCACAATTTTTTTTGTGGTGCTATTGCAGAAAAAAGTGTGTTCTTTATGTAGTGAAAAAAAAGTACTATATTGCTGTGGAGGTTGTGGAAGAGGATGGATGTGTAGTATGTGTGCCTTTCAAATCAACAGCCTTCTTTTTTTTACTGTGAACACAATCTGTCCCCAACCTTAATTAAGTGTTTGAGTTGCCTGATGCTCAATTTACCTTAACCGTAGTTTATTTGCCATAAACACAATGTTTTCCACAACTTAACAACATCATAGTTACCATGTGCGGATACTGTAAAAAGTACAACTTTAAAAAATGTTGGCATTGGACGTAAAAAATCATTGTCGTGGAATGTAATCCAGAGTTTTGTAAAGTCCTCCAGTATGTATATTTGTGTCTGCTGTTTTGGCTGATTATTATATTGCATGTAGTACTTTTTTTAGTATGTTCAGGTTATATTTTTTAAGTTAGTAACCACCCTTGAAAATCTTGTTTCACTCACCTCCAGCGTTTTAATGTCCCAATTTGATGTACGGATGTACTCCAGGACATCGTTACATCACTGTTGGATGTGGTTACATGTGCAACAGAGAACTTTTCTGTCCCCACTCCACCACAGCTTGAAACAGGCTTGAAACTTCCAACCAGAGAGGGCAGCAAAACACTGCTTTTCAGCCTGGTGGTATGTTACTCTTTAATAGTGTACAGATAAAAGGTAAGAGGAAACTTGCAACAAAGGACCCCCACAAGAATCAAATTGGGGATATGGCAATCACAGTTTTTGGTGTGTTTCTCACCCACCAGGTCACCAGGAAACCTTCAGGTTTTTTATTTAGATTTTTTAAGTGAATTAATAGGCAAGGGCCTTGTAATTTTGATTCACATTTTCTAAAAAATATATAATTAAAAAAAGGATCACTGTAATACCTGATTTAACATTAGGAATCAAACCTTTTTTTCATGACAAGCACGGTGAACATTTTGATCTTGAAACACTTTTGAATCCTTTCTGTTTTAAAAGGATGGAAATAAGAATATTCTAAGAACAGTACAGTAAACATCTAAGGGAGATGGCCACGCTAAACTTCCACTTTCATGTCATTCACTGATGTGGCTTTCCTCAGAATAACTTCAGATGACACGCCGCTGTTGGCCAATCCGACCCCTTGTTGTCCTTGAATTAAATCATGACGCATCTCTTACCTCTAATGGCTAAGCTGACAGTGAGGGGAGAAAGTGTCATCCAGCCAGCAAAATACACTGTTAGTTCAACTTAAAATCATGCTGGCTGCATGGGGTATTTCGAAGTCAAACAATGACAGCCTAATTCACAGTAGAGCTGACGGTAACTGCATATAAATAGAGAAAAATTGGCTGTGTGGGCTGCAGTGCAACACAATAAATAAAGCCAGAGGACTTCTTAGTCTTTTTATTTGATGTGACATGAAATGCTTCGAACAGCTGGATAAACCTGTGGTTAAAACAAAGCTGACAGAGAAACATGACGCACACATCCGTGAATGCCTGAGCACACAAACATATAGTAGAAAGACAGTAGACATTGAGACACTAATCTGAGCAAAAAAACTCAAAAGCAGCTGAAGAGGGGGTGAAAAGCATGCTAAAATATTTTACTCAAGGAAAACGTACTGTTACTTAATGTTACAGAAAAGTGTGACTTCATCTTCAAATCATATGCCACCTAGCTCTTTCTTTTTAAGCAGCATAATATCACTGTATAAAGTTTTTATGGCAAATGTAGTTGCTATTACCTTATTATTATTCTTCAGTTGGTAATTAACATTTACAGCAGTTACAAATCAACATTAGCGTTCACGCACTCCTTGCATCTCTGTTTTTAGTCTCCACCATCTCCTGAAGGAAATAACTGGTTCTTTAGCTGCTTAATGCTTCGCTACGTTCACTAGCTAGTTGGTAACTGTGTCTATCTGATCTATTTGGTGCTGAGCAGGTAGTACACAGTGGGTTTATCAATGAAAACAGCTGCTGGAAATGACGCTGATGATAGAGGTGGGACTGAACCAAAACAGTAACGTTGCGGGGAACAACAATGACACTTTTCACATTACGGGCAATCATTTGAGCCATTGGTAATATAAAAATATTCCTTAGTGCAGCTTTAATTATTAATTTTCCCAACACCTGCCTTCTTTATAATCACCGAGACAAGATATTCTCTGACCATTGCACTCCTCAGCATTTTTTGTTCTTAATGTAGGTCAGCGATTCTCAGAGCCTGGGCCTTTACCTGATGCGTGTTTGCTCAGTGCTTTCTCCTGAGCTTCATAAATGATGTATTATGTACATAAGTGTATTGGCATGACATGAATTCCAAAGTGTATCAGGACAAGACTGACACAGGGAAAGAGAAATGAGATGTCTTCTAAAAGCAAGAAATCAGCCTTCAATCGACAATATGTCAACACCTGTTAGTCCTGCAGCTGCAAAACACAGGTCTGCATATCTCACCGATTTGAGAACTTAGGGTATTACATTTTGTTGTCTCCCTCTCTTTCATATTTTGTCTTAATTAAAGGAACTCATAGCCTAATAAGATACCATTCTTTGTCTCTGACCAGAAACTCTAATTGCGTCAGATCATAAACCACAGACTAAACTTTTTTTTTTGACTAACTTTTTTGTAATATACTTTCAGTATTTTTTCAACTTCATTTTGTTCAAATAAAGACATCTCTTCAGCTTTATTTAGCTGGCTACCTGCCTATTACAATTAAAACCATCCAGAACAAGCCTTTATGTGGTTGGCAAGCCACTGGTCTGTGAAATCTTTTGCCTTCAGTAAAAAGATGTTCGACTTAGTTTTTAAAAGAGCAACATTTGATGCCCCAGTGGATGCTTCTGTTGGCCCAACTGTGCCAACGAAGACAAGAAACAAGAGGGGGGTAATTGTGGAGGAGGTCACCAGAGATGCCCTTGATCTCACTGTTTTACTGGACAGGTCCGTTTTACTTGTAGTCTACAACCTTCCAGTAACATTTTGTGCCTGACTGGGTACTCGTGTTTTCCCGGGACATTTACTAAGAAGGAGTACAAAGAGGAAAAAGAAATTACCACTTGAAGAGCAGGTGGCCAGTGCCATATTAGCTTTATCTGTGCCAAAGAGGAAAAAGGAAAAGAAAAGGGATGATTAATACCACCGAGGCTACAGGGATGGTATTAATAGTCTCATTTCCTCATTGCATCAGATCACAGCTAAGCACAGGATAACCACTATCATCTTTCTACTTTAATATCTGGGCGACACCTCCATTAATGCTATATTCTAAAGATTAGAAAGATTATTTGAAGATAGTCAAAAGATGTCCCTGAGGGATACGTAACATCAAAACCGTATCCTTAACATGCGGATGGTGTTGTTTTCTTTCCATTTTTAAAGACTAAAATAAATCTGGTTATATGTCAAGAATGGATTATGCTGTGCAGTCATCTCAACATCAGTACCAACACGTAGGACATCTATGACGCAGGTGTTTACACCCAAAGGTCAACGACATGTAGGTAAGGTGAATTGGATAGTCTAACTGAGCTTCCCCCCTTCATCTTTTACACTTACCATACAAACATTTTAAATAAAATTTGTTGTTTATCAGTTTAAACTGTATTCTGAGCATTCTGAAAATCTGATTTAAACCATGGTCTGCCTGAGTTGGGACATTTGTAGGGATGTACCCATCCGATACTCAGTTGGTGTGATACTTAGATTCCTTATCTTGCCACTCACTGTCAAGATGTTTGTTGACTGTCCATAATTGTTCACGCAGTAGGGGATTTTTGTATTATTTTGATTATTAAATATTTCTGTTATATTTTTGGAAGTAGTTCCCATTGATCTCTGGCCTAAAAGTTTACCCCACAATTATGTGAAGCAAAATCTTGTGATCATTTGCATTGACAGTGTACCTGGCCACCTCGAGCCGTCACAACCTCTCTCTCAGAAACTACATTTATATATACAACAAATTTATTTTAGATTACATTTTTGAATAACATAATGAGGTAATCTTGCTATTCAAAATATTTGGCAAGTTGCGAAAATGTTGATACTGAACACTGATAATATATTTAATTGGTTTTCCTCCAAAATATTCTGATCTTGCTGTTTGATATCCGCTTGTAGCAACTAAAGCATTTTAAAACTTTTTTACGGTTATGTTTAGACACTCACAGCACTAGGTTAAGGTTAGGGCAAAAATCTTGGTCTTGGTTTAATACAGAAAACGTTTGCAGTGACTTGAGACACAATGTGATTAGTTACATTTAACCAAAACCAGGATCTTCCCTTAACCCTCAACCAAAGTGCTCTCGTTGTCTAAAAATAACCCACAGAATTGAGTCTGGATCCAAAACCCAGTCTCTGGAGTCACAGTGAATGTAGAGCTTTGATCATTCAAACATAAAACTTGCCTCTCAACATAATCCAGCTAGCGATCCCAACATAAACGGGGAAACAAGTAGAATAAGAAAGTAATATACACACATAATTTCACCTGTCACCTGCTCACTGGGTATGAACATGTGCATTCATGAAGTGTTGGTGTGTCTGTAAACATTCTCAGGACAGTGATGTATGTTGCACCTGTCTACTCCTGCTATTTCCACTCATCTGCAGCTCTCTGTGCCTTCCCCTCCCGTTGAGTTACTGGGACAGATCAGAGTAATGGAAAAGAGAATGATTGCAGACACTGATCAGCTTCCCCACTGGATTTAACAAAAATGCTTCTAAACCATATAAAATCCCATTACTCTGCTGAAAAGGTCCAATCATGGTAATTTGGTTTTAGAAACTGGGAAAAAAACAGATGTCATTACTTTACTTCATTACTTTATCTGTTGCCTGTACATTGATGAAAACTGGGTTTTCCCAATTTGCACGAGTTGGACTGAACAGAAAAGCAGTGTTCTTGAAATGTGCAGAAAAAGAAAATCCCCAAGACATTCAATTTTTTTCTATCAAAGTTATAAAAATATTTGCTTGTATTTGATTCTCCATAGTTCAGTAAATCCCTCTGATATTTCTGTGTTTAAAGTGTTAAAAAGCATTAAAATTCAGACACACAATGTTAGTTTATCAGAGGGTTTTAGGTATTCTAGGTCCTATCTTTTTTAAGCTGGTAATTGTTTTTGTTTAATTTTAAATTGTGCTTTTATTATAAAGACACTCTCATCAAAAGCCTTTTTAGCAAATACATTTTTTGGGCATCCGTTTTAGTGATATTATAACACAGAGTGAAATAAATCCTATGTAAATCCACAATTTACAAACCTCAGACATCTCCAGGGTGACAAAACAAAACAAACTAATGCAGTCTAATACAAAAGCCCGGCAAAGAGCTAATAATGGCTATAATGTTCAGTTTTTTTTTGCTGAAACTTTCTGCTCATTTTGGAGGCTATGATTTGTGGTGCTGCTAAATTATGTTGCTTTACAATGAGACGGTTTTGTCCACCCCATTTATACCGCATGTGTGTGGGCTCACATTCAATATGAAGGCCTTTGTCACAGCAATCAAAAGCACAGGTATTACTCATGACATTAACAATGGCTCTGTTCTGCAATGTCCTGCTAAACCATGACGATGTGACGGTGATCCAGCGTGAACAACACCAGGACTTTGAAACAAAAGAAACTAAATGGAATCCAGCCGTCATTATCTGTATTATTTACACCTGTGCCCTTCCTAGTATGACATGTCTCAACAGCAAAGAACGCCTGCGCACTGAATATGTGCTCCAAAAAGGGCGATGTATTGAATACAAATAGGAAGCTTTGACTTCATGTCTTCATCAGGTAATGTTCAGCATGTGTCCAGGAAGGTCCACATATACACTTCACCTAATTCAACATTACTGTGAGATGTCAAAACATCTGCTGTGAAAGGGGCAGGGCATGGCTATTTTGATACACATCAACGCCACTGGTATATGTTGGTCTTTGGTATTATGAGTTTCATTTTTGGGAAATGCTTTCTTCTGTCATTAATTTTATTTTTTTATGTTTGGTTTTGTGGTGGTCTTAAATGTGCATCTTGGCTATGTGCGTAGGTTCTCTTAAATATTTATTTATTTAAATTTTTGATTCATTTACTATTTATTCTATTTTTTGATCATTATTATGTATTTATTTTCATTCGTTTTTTTTCTTTCTTTCATTTTATTTAATTTCATTCTATTTAGTTTAATTAAAATTTTTTTCCATTACTTTTTTGTCCATTATAACTTTGCTCCGTAGTTTTTGTATATTGTTTTAATGACATTTGCACCTATATTGCACACATGGTTGTCATTGCTCATCACTACACAAACTATGTGCACTTCAACCTTTGGCCCATTGCACGTTTTCACGAGCCTAATGAAATGCAGAGTGAAACTTGTCAGTGTTAGTAAAGGATCCATAATTAGTATTTTTAAGCGCTGAGTGTGCAGTCTCTACCACAAACACTTGTGGTTAGTTGTTTCTTATTATGTGTATAAGGCAGATTGTCAGTCAGTAGGGGTCAGTCAGTCTCCTCTGCTGCATCATCCCCATGGTCTGGCAAAAATACATGCATCATTTAGCACGACAGTGTACCTCCCACTAGTTTGCAGCGAGCTACAGTGTGGGATCACTTCCATCATGTGTGCAAATTGCCGGGTTTAACTGGGCTGGTGGTACAGGCTTCCACTGCAGCATTGGACCTTTTAGCCACTGTTGTGGTGCTCATAACTTCAAGTAAGACTGTCTGTTCCAATTGAACTAACACCTTGCATGAACATTATAGTGTATGCATACACTAATCAGCCACAACATTACAACCGGTCACTGGTTTAATGTTGTGGCTGAATAGTATATATAATAGTGTGTGTATATATATACACACACATATATATATATATATATATATATATATATATATATATATATATATATATATACTGTATATCATTATATCCCCAAACATGTTGAAACATTGTTGAGTGACATATTGCCTCACTGCCACTGGTAGGACATAGGACTTAAAGTTGTAATTCTAAACGAAGGTGACCCTGATACAACCTGCCATTTGTCTTCATCACAGCGTGTGTGTGTTCTCATATGTATGCGTATGAAGTGTGTTTCTATGTGTGTGTGTGCGTGCGCTTGTGTTTGCCATGCATGGATGCGGAGAGGAATGGCAAAATGGTCCACTCTGTCTTGATGAGTCCGAGCTGGCCACATGGTGGCTGAGCCCGGCAGCGGCCATCTGGACCGGCTGGCGATGCGGGCTAATGGAGTGCAGGCTGAAGTTTTGGCTGGCAGTGTGACTCTTCAGTTTGGATAATGACTATAGGGATGAAATGGGGTGTAGATTTTGAACTTGGCTGTGAGAACATCATGCAGTAAGTATCCGTTGCTGGTTGTGTTACATCTCGGACAGCAGAGCACAAATAGCACTGTGAGTGGATGTGATACTGGATGATAATGCTGATCGACCTCATAATTAAATAAAATCTGTTCCCAAATCTAGTTTTGTTGTTTTGCATCAGTCCAGTTTGTCTACTGGAGGAGTTAAGGTAAGTTTAAGAGCCCTGAGAGCAAGCTTTTAAATTATAGGCTAATTTATGTATGGAAACTGACAAAAGCTGTCCAATTACTCTAGTGAAATCTTTGCTAGCAGCATAATTAGTTGAATGGGAGAAAATCTGCCAATGTTAATCAGGATCATGAATGTGATTATTGATCCAAGAACACAGTATCCTGATAGGTGATTATTACTGTCTGCTTATCTTTTACTCTGGTTTAATCCTTGAAGTTATGGCATTAGCCAGCGGGGAGTTTCAATGTTAGTGCGTACTTTCAAGGGCTTGCAAGAAGGCTAAAGAAAAGATATTTTAAAATAGAAAATGTTAAAAACAAAGCGGGAGTGTTTCTGTGGGGTTCTCATGTGAAGCATAGTTTCCTATAGATTGGGCTTGTTTGCCTCTGTGTGAGGCAATGGGGAGGATTTAGCAGACCTCATTTGAGTCAGTCCGGAGAAAAGGCCGGCTCAACACAATCGGGGTCCTGATTCCCCTCTGGCATTGCAGAGGTCACTGTGGGAGGCACTCTTATCTTCTCTTTCTCCACTTATGTCTCTCCTTCTGCTTCTTTAATTTACTTGGTGGTCCTTGGTGGTTTGTGGCCTTCAGATGTCTTTTCCTGTGTTCTTTCGAGCATACATACCAGTTCTCACATTCACTATAAGTACAAGAGCCCACTGGCAGACGCACAGACATGACAAAATTAGATTTTTCCAGTTAGTTTTTTCGGAGATCACAACTGAATCAAATGTTGTATTACTGCCTGCAAACACGAGTATACTCGATTTTAAGAAATGTAATAATTAGAGCCCAATATTAGCTTATCACAGATACTGCACATTGATACTGTATATGTAAGCTGATAAGTAAATGAAATTGCAGTAAATAAATGCTAAAGATATGTTTCAGGTAATTTAGGAATAGTCAGGCCATTACATAGTTTGTCCATCAGACAGCACATTACAAGTTTATGTTTCAGTTGTAAATGTGTTGTTAGTACATACTGTATCCAGGTCCCAATTACATACTAACCAAATTTAAGCGACCCTTATCAAAAATGTTTCCTAATTTATGTTAAAAAAAACAAGCAGCGGCTTATGTATTATTATCAGATTTTTTAATTTTAAGTATAGGTTGGACTGTAATATTACTAATGCTAGTATATACAGTATGACTGTTATTTTATATAAATAGCACAGATCAAAGTTACAGCATTCTTAACATAAGATTTTTTTTTTTAATGCCATCAGTAGCCACATTTGCAGTTTGAAATTTTTTGGGCTAGAACTACTTTTTTTTTAGGGTTTTACTAATAAAGAACATCACAGTACTGGCAAACACACAGCTTGAGGTTGAGGATAACAAAAACTTAAGGTATCTGAAGCATCCCTGGCATCATTTCTGTGACTCGTCTATGGCTCATTTGCCTGTTCCCCCCTCTGCTATGCAAATAGCTGCTGAGCTGATGACCTTTTTAACTGGAAATAACAGGCGTGAATATGGAAATATATGTATCTGGTGACATTGACCAACATGCAGGGGTGCATAATTTTACTATCATCCACCCACGAAGCCTGAAATCTTGAGAGTGTGACCTCTGCTTTGATTGTTCTGCCTAAAGAGAAAGATACTTGCAGACTGTGCGTATGTGCATGGTGGTCGTGGACTGTGGAGGTACTGATCAAAGCTGATGGCAACAGGGGGAGACTTAAGAGGATTGTTATGCTATGCCCTTGTGTGTGCCTTTGTACCTCTGTGCCTGTGTATGCAAACAGTATGTGTATGTATTTGTGCTGGCACGCAGGGATGCACTCTTGTGAGTGTCTGTCTGTATGCATGTATGTATCTGGGTTCTTGTGCATCTGTGTATGTCAGTTTAACATTAATGCACCTCTGCCTCCATATGTTTTTGGCTTATGTCCACACTGCATGTCTGCGCGTATGACTTTGCACATCTTTATTTTGGGATCTAAGCTGGCCATAATAGTGTTCACAGTGTGGAAGGGATTAGGATAAATAGAATAAAACAAATTATGCAAGAATGTTTACGGTAAAAATTTAGAGGACAGATGTCTTTGAGGTTGTATAAAGACGTACATAAATGTATGTAGCATAAGTAATACAAAGGAAAAAAAGTATATACAGTACATTGTTTGAACTGAAATGATAAGAGTCAAAAATCAGTTACAGAAAGCAAAACCACTGGGCTCAAAAGTATAAATAACTATAAATATGAAATTATAAATAAATGTGAAAAATGCCAAAATAGAGTTGAATGTGTTAGAAACCAGAACCGGTTCATTTGTGATAAGTTGTTATATTCATACAGTATCTGTGCATACAGTATTTGCATGTGGCTTTGTCCCACTTTATGTCTGCGTACCTGATCCCATTTCAATCATGTCTGTACTGGTCCCTCGAAACGCCAGATACTTGGAGCCAGAGGTGTTTTGGCGAGTGCTGAGAGTAAATGGGACTGATTTACAATGAAGCGGCACAGAGAAGGTAGACAGACAGATGGGAGTCAGACACAGCGAGTGAGAGAGAGAGAAAGGGTGTCAAGCCAGAGACAGAGCAAAGTATAATCACACTCTCCTGTCCACGGCTGGATGGAAGTGACTTTGAATTCTCAATAGGGTGACCACTGCTGGGTGTGTGTGCATTAGTTTGTGTGAACGGAGGCGAGATGGAAAAAAGATTCTGCGTATACTCAGGTGCTGGGTATGAAATTTGTATGGAAGGGAATAGACCAATGAATATTTAAAACAGCGAGTCACTTGGCAACACAAACACTGACTGACTA
This sequence comes from Xiphias gladius, assembly GCF_016859285.1. Lineage (NCBI taxonomy): Eukaryota > Metazoa > Chordata > Actinopteri > Istiophoriformes > Xiphiidae > Xiphias > Xiphias gladius. The sequence goes on along the minus strand of NC_053414.1, from coordinate 20,564,596 downwards.
CTGTGCAGAAAAACACATGCATAGAAAATCATAAATGTCAGTGTATTCACTACACTGTATCCTCTCACTGACCTGTAGCTTATAATTGCAACCATCCATGTTTTCAGAAACGTTGTAAGAGAGGAGGCAAACCACTGAAATCATTTTGGATTAGAAAAGTCCATAACGCCAAAGATGGCGACTGTATGACACATATGCCGCCCCTTCCCCCCGAAAACTAATCGTCTGCTTTATAACAGCTGAATGGGAAACATGTCAAGCCAATCATGTCGTTGCACCGATGCAAGCATAACCTTGCACATGCGCAGCAGAAGTATAACCTGGCGGCTTGGCTCCAACCTAATGGTTATCCTCAATTGACGGTTCACTAAGGCCTGCCCCCCTTAGTTACAGTTGCTATGACTGTCAAGCTTTCCATTCTCGCTCAGCACGTACAAAGATAAGGGTGGGAGATGTACCACCAGAAATTTCTAGTAATTTTTGGAGCAAAGGGTCCTCGACTTCAGACTCAGGGGGAAATTATTATAGGCAGTGACTGTCAATTTTTCAGGCTGAAATGATGGCTGTCGTTAGAAGACTTTATTAGTTTTTCTTATTCAACTAATCAAACCAATTTTAGCTCAATGAGTTGGTTAAAAACAATGTCTCTGCTCTCTCTTCTTGTATTGCAGTGTGTATGATAGGAAAAAATGCAAGATCAGACTGTTATTTCATTCTAACATAATCAGGTTTGGCTGTTTGGCCTACATAGTTGTTTATACTTTCAAGCTGTATGTTTCTACCTTTCACGTTAGAAGAGCTTTTAGGATAAAGACTATCAAGTATGTTTGGCAAACATATTATAAATATCTCTGGTAATGCTAGCTGGGGTTACTTCCCCAAATCCAATTAAGAGAAGGACAGAGCTGCAAGCTGTGTATCAAAACTCTTTTGATACACAGTATCACTCTTATTATAACCCATATATACAACGCTTCAACATGCGGAGAAATGCAAAACTTGAAGGGCTACTGTTGCTAAGCTATGGTCGGACAATTGCTGTGTGGGGGAGGGGTTCAGCAAATAGTCAGTTCCCCTCTCTTGCATCATAGACGTGAATCCTCGTATTAACCAGGGCCTTATCATACTGCAAATTCAGGTTCAGCAAAGTTATACAGAACAGCTGTACACGCAAATATGTATCCACATAAACTTTTATGTATGCACACAAACGCACACCAGTAAAAAACATTACAAATACACAAACACACACACGTACACACCCGCAGACCAAGAAAGCTATTAGCCTTCTATTGCCTGTCGCTCTGGAAATGTCAAGACACCATTATGTGGAGCTGTATTGTGGTCTTTGCTCAGCTCACCTTTGGTTTTTCCTTTTTTTTTGTTTTTTTTGTCTGAGACGCCAATGGGTCCAGTCTTATGGTAATGTTCATTTTGATAAGCCAGCACTGCGGCTTGATAGACAGCCCTGGAACAATAGGAGCTCTGGCCCCATCACTCTTGGCAGTAGGGCAGGGACACAAAGGAGACATAATGAGCAGAGATAGTATTGTGATGGGAGGCTGCAGATGAGAGAGACAGAAAGTATTGTGTTGTGTGTGTATGTGTGTGTTTATGTGTGTGGGAAGTGAAAGAGGCAGGGCGCTGGCGTGGGAGGAATCTTGTAAGCCAGTTTGATTTTGTGTTTACGTGTAGGCATCTGTGTGTGTCAGAGTGATAGAGAGAGAGACAAGGGTCTGCCAGTCAATCATCACGGTGACAGACAGCCTGCTGTCGGCACAGAAGCGTGCATGTGTGTGTGTGCATGCTTGTGTGTCTGTCACAGAAATACACAAAGCTTCATAATGGGCTGATCAATAGCCTATTCAAGGGTAATGAAACACCAGTCAATATCACCACCCACATTCTGGCTCATAAACTGATGACAGCCTCTCTCTCTCTCTCTCTCTCTCTCTCTCTGTCTCTCCCCATTAAAATCAAATATAACTGATTCACTGATCTCCATCTGTTCTAAGCCTAAAATAATATTGGCTGCATCGCATGAATTTAACCATAATTCTGAAGGTACTGTGCGTTGGTGTCTTCATATAAAGTATTATGTGCTTAGTTGGTGCGTTATATTCTAGTTACTGCAAATACATATGGTATAATATTGTATATAGCCAAAAGAATATAGTATTAAGACAGTGAGGATTACTGCATGTCGGTTGATCAAATAGCTTCAGAAACCTCCTGCCCCCCCACCTTTTCCAACATTGGATTTATTGTAACTTCCCCAAAACCAGCGATCCCACAATTACGCCCGCTTCACACCCTTATCGGCCAGCTGTGTGGATTTGAGAACGTAAGCAGAGTTTTAACTGTTCTCTTTAGCTGTCTTTTTTCATTCTTGACTCAACTGCCTCTGTCACTTTTGATGTGAACAACTGACTGTAACACCATGAACGTCTTCCAGGAGAGACTGCCTGAAAATTGCACTGTTATTTCCATATTTAAACAATATTGCGCCCTATGATGTACTTGGCCTTCCAGTGTGGCTGTTAAGAACAACTGTAAACACTTTTGATTTCTGACGTGGTCATACGAACTAGTCCCTTATCTAACATAAATTGACCCTCAGTCGTTTTGCTGTAGATTCATTTACGACATATTTGAAATTGAAGGAAGAGTTCGCCACTTTGGGAAATACACTTATTAACTTTCTTTCCGAGAGTTTGATGAGAAGATTGATTGTCAGTTAAGTATGGAGCTGGAGCCAGGAGCTGATTAGCTAAACTTAGCATGAAGACTTGTAACAGGGGGAAACAGCTACCCTGGCTCTGTCAGAAGTTTGAAAAAAAAAATCCAATGTTGTATATTGTTTGTTTAATCTGAACACGTACATACGGTAAATGTACTAATGGTAAGTGGTGGTTTTAGGGGGAACTGGGTGCTCGAGCTATTTCTTAACAAAAAACAATTTATCCATTTGGCAGATTGGGTGTTTTTTTAGCTTTATTGGGCTACTTTTTATTTAATATTTAATCAAATTAAATTAAATATAATTTATTAAATTAAAAATGGCTTCAGGCATGTTGAGACAATTTGGGGTTCATTTTCTACCATTTCAGTGGTTTCCATTTTCTCCACAAGTTAGGCTATAGTCCAATATATCGAGCTCTCCTCTCATCCAAGAGGTGTAACTGAGATTGACAGGGTACTGAGTTCAGTAGACTCACAATGAGCTGATGACAGTCAAAACCAAATTGAAATGTCATTTTTGGTTTATTACAACTAAGTTGAAAATGTTGAACTTCTGCTTTTAAAAGGTGATGAACAGGTGATCTGTTGTTTAACTGTGACATTTTATTAACTTTGCTAAATTCCCCTCTTCTGGTGGGGAGGGACTGATGATTCCTGTGATTATTTGTGAAACATACAGACCATAAGGTTCGGTTCAGAAACCTAAAGGAGGTTGGAGGAGGTAGTAAGCTCCTCGCTGTATAATAAAGAGCCTCCCTGAAGGTTAATGTTATATTTCACAAAAGCTAAATAATGTCTTCTCACATCATCAAGGACTGCCTTTATTTCAGGCGAGGCGATGCAAATCTGCTTTAATACACTGTGCGATACAGTAACCTATAAAAGGTTCATAGAAGCGTTTAATGAACTGGGTTTAGGTTTATTACTTCATTATAAATGAAAGTGAAAACCGTGTTCAAATTGTTTATGGTACTACACTTAATGCACAGTTTGGTTTGTGTATAAGATAAATTAATTAAACTATACTGGAGAACTTACAAGAGTAAAATCTGTAATGTGGAAGCAGGGCTAATTCGGGGGATGTGTTACAAAAAGATATTCACAACTGAACTCAGCACAATGCCTCCAGCAACATGCCTCCCCCATTGGCGCTGATCCACCCGGGGGGCCTCTCTCCAGCTGAGAAGCACTGCTGTGCAGGAACCCAGACCTGGTTACACTGCAGGGCTGTAAGTATCTTAATGAAGCTTAAAGTTTTTACCACAGCCACAGCTGTGGCTCTCAGGATCAATTCAGTGCAGCTAAATCAGGAGACAGTCAGCTCCTATATACCTAGATACTTTTAAATTTGAATCCCAACTCAGAGCACTAAAGATAAACATTGTTCATTATTCAGCAGAAGCTCCTTCAAGGTGCAATTTTGTGACAAATTTGATGTTAACATTTCACTGCTTACCAGCAAATTTTCACACTGGAGGAGAAGAAAAGGTTCAAGGCAAATTGTTTCACTGGCCATCCACATGATGTTGAAAAAGTTCCTTTACTTTCTCCTCTTTATGGGAATGGACGCCACGCATACTTGTGTCCTTAAAGAATCAGTATAAATTTGTCTCTGAAATAAATCTGATTAAACAATGGTGCAGTGGTTGTCTTGGCAACCGCTGGGAGCAGGTCTCCGTGGTAAAAATAGATCTTCCTGTCTGTGCAGAGGCGGCTAGCTTCCCTTTCTCATTTATTCTGCACCTCTCTGTTGTTGTATCATTAGCCAGCCAAAGGAGTAGAGGGTAAAGACTGTGTGAACAGGTGTTAAAGGATATCAGATGTGTGCATTTGGCACATGGCAAGGCGGGGCATTTAGAGGGTTGATTTGGAGTATTACAAGGTGATTACACCGTTACACAGCTCATACACTGTGAACAGAGAATTAACGGAGAGAAACACCTGCAATGCAATATACACCGATCAGCCACAGCGTTCAAACCAGTGTGGCTGGTCGGTGTATGTGCAGAAATAATGAGTATGGCAGTGCAACTCTGCATTCCTTACTGAGGTAGTATTGCTACTTGTTAAGAGTCACACTGAAGTCAGGATGGATAGCTACCTATAGTGTATATAATATTTAGATTATCAAGTTTCTAGAGCTTAGACAGAAGATACATGACGAGCTCATCTAGAGATTCAGGGTGATGAACGAGGGTCTGCAGAATCTCTTCAGCCCGCTGAGTACCAAAGAAATCAGTGTATTAGTTACGAAGTGGAGTGCAGCTCATTCATGCACATTGGAACCCACTGATTTCTACTATGCATGTCTTAATTTACTGCACATGGTATACCTGCTGGTGCTACAGTACATCTACCACTGTCACTTTTATTAATTCTAAATAATATAAAATAAATAATATCTATAAACCATAAACCCCTTTTTAAATTATTTATGAAGTACTCTAAAAGGAAGAGTATTAACATGATGTAAAAATACCAAAGTACAGCAAAACAAAAACAATAATACTAAGTAAGTGCATTTTTTTGTTAATTGAAGCCCCCTGGCAAAAATACACACCTCAACCCATTTCTCTAAGTGAGTGACCTTAGTAAATACTGCTGTTTAACAGCCTCACATCAGACTCTGGCTCTGATCTCTCTATCGCACTGTAATTGCAGGTCAACAGGGTTTTGGCTGGACAAATTACAAGTCAACCCTTATTTACTTGATCAGTTTCTCCCTCATGGGCAGAGTGCCACTTGGCTCTCAGAGAGTCCTGCTGGCACACTACAAGTGTTTACAGGAAATGGAGTTTGGGAGATGAAGCCACTCTTGAACAAGTATAGTTCAATCAGCAAACCCAGATGAGATTGCTAATTATCATACTGTGTATCTATCAGAGTGGTCGTAAGTAACTGAAGGAACACTTTTGTCTGATTGGACATCTGTGGAATAAAGAGTTGTTACACTGAGTCATTATGATACTGTTTATGTTTATCTGTTAATTGAAATCCCAAAATAAGAATTGGATGCTATTGTGTTTCTGAATAGTGGCTGTACAGCTAACGGAGCTTGCAGTCTTTCTGAAAGGTTTTTAAAGCTTAAAAATAAGACTTTGTAGACACTGAATTTATCATGCAAAAATAAGATATACAGTACTGTCTGGCGCTTTTTTATAATGGGCCTCTCTGTTATGTTGTTAGTAAATGCCTCAAAGCCATAATTACAATGCAGACCCCGTGTACTGTGAGGGTTGGGCATAAATGGCACTGTACACCAGTTATGTCTCTGGGCTTTAAACACTCTGTGCAGGCGTTTCCTGTTATTCTGGCTGATTACGCCTCTCCTCAGTTTGAAGTTTGGCGGATCCACGCTGGGAGTTTACTGAGGTCACTAAACTCCATCATCCCACCCTACAAGGTGCAACAGAGCCAACGGAGAGTCAAAGAGCTGTCAATCAGGCAGTCTGTACACACCAAAATAATCCTTAGAAGAGGTCTAATCAACCAAAACACCTGTGTGGATACAACATTGTGCAGCTTGTGAAGTTATTCCTGTCGGAAGATTGTTGATGATGGTATTTTTAGCATCCTTGGCTCCCATTTTAAGAGGAGTGATTTTGAAAATGTCATAGTTCCTATGAACAGGAGTGTTTCTTTTGTATCTCCTGGTTCTCCAGAAATATGGGAGCTAGTCTGTAACATTTGTGACGGAACAGATCAGTTTGACTGCGGGGAAATGTACTGTACGCGCATGAATGCATCAAAGAAGCTGGAGCTACAGTATCAATTTTTCATTTTCAGTATCAAGAATCATTTTCACACTAGTGGTGAAACTAAACTGAGACAGATTTAGACGGGCAGAGACCAGCAAAAGTAGGAGAATTGGGAGTTAACACATTATCACAGCACAGAGGACAGATGATCTATCATTTTTTTTATAATAGTCTTGTTGTTGTTTCTAATAATGTTTTGTGTCTTCCCTTCCTCTACAGAAGAGAGGAGTGTGTATGCATAAATGTGTGAGTGTGTGCGCGTATGTGCATGTGTGATCAGAGTTTGCTGGGCAGTGTATATGGATATGCTACTGACTTAATCAGTGGGCTGTGTCCCGCAGAGAGGCTCGCTGAACATCAGAGGCAGTTGCTGTGGTGATCTGTCACCATGGGGACAAGTTTCTGCTGTAGGGTTCTGTAATGAAATGAATCTCTACCTCTGCCCCCTTCTTTGCCCTTCTCTGATTCTTAGTCTCTCTCTTTTTCTTTCTCAGTAATTCTGAAATGAAATGTATCTCTCTCTTCAGGATATGGGTCAGTCCGCCTCCATTTCCCCCTCACACCCCCCCACCGTCTCTCTACACGATCTAGCTGAGATGGACTGCTCCATCTCTGTCAGAAGGTGCCTGGATTGGGTGCCAAAGCCAGTAATAAAGACAAGAAACATATTTCACTGCCGTATAAATACTTGTGCTTGGTCTGGCCTTTGTAGATGTATGTGTGGTTAGATGTGTCTGTAGGTGTGTGTGTGTGTGTGTGTGTGTGTGTGTGTGTGTGTGTGTGTGTGTGTGTGTGTGTGTATACACCGATCAGCCACAACACTAAAACCAGTTACCGGTTTTAATGCTGTGGATGAATGGTGTGTATATAAAGTATCTATACAGACAGTATACAGTGATTATATGAATTTGTCTGCCATCTGAGATTTTGCCATACCATTTATACCTTTCCCTTTCATATCTCTTAATATAAGGCCATTGTGGGCAAAGTTACAAGTCAGTGGGTATCTTAATTAGCCAGTATTAGTTAGTAATTAATTCAGAAGATTAAACACAGAACATCTACCAGAAAATGTACTATACTAAGACATATATTCGTATGGTGATATAAGATTATACCATGATGTAAGATTTTATTCATATCGGCCAGCTAAACTCAATGACCATCCAAACCTCACATTAAGTACACAATTTAATGGCCCATTGTACCTTGATTGAAAGCCAAATCCAAACAAATACAATATTTGGCAGTATAGTAAAGCTTAAAGTAGTCAGTCAGTAAAAATCAGTCTTTCAACAACTGTCGTCCCCAGAGCGGAGTTGGAGAACGGGTAAGGAATGACACGGATTAAAAAGAGGTCACAGGGAGGCATTTGAAGGATGATGACTTGTGTCAGGAGCTCTAAGAAATGTTCAGCTCATCCACATCTATAACTTAAAATGTGGATGTTACTGTGTTTGGAATGTCTGCCAGTTTAGATTTTATTAGTTAGCATTTTGTAAAAGTCTGAGGATAGAGAGGACAAACATGGAGAATGAACAGAGCTGATGAATTGTCATGAAATCTGCAAGTACTGTATCTTGGATTTTTTGTGGTTCACTAAGCAGCAACAATGCCTCAACCCCTACCATTTCAAAAGAAAACAGTGTATTTGCCTGCCTGTCGGCATAAAATTGCACAACATAAAGCCCAATTGAAATCACCAAACTCAAGCACATAGAGATCTCAAACATGACCAGTTTATTCCCTCTAACTGTACTGTATGTTCCAGCAGTAAACCATTTGAGCTGATTCACGTTGTTAGAGGTTGGATTTGATCTTAAAGGGATTCTTTAAACACTGTGTGTGTGTGTGTGTGAGAGAGAGAGAAAGAGATAGAGTGTGTGCATAGGCATGGATCTAATTAGGATTCAGGCAGTTAATGGACAGAGGCCTGATGGTGTGTGATTGCCTGGGTCTAATGCGTAGCAGGCACTGGGGGATCATCAGTCCTCACGTCTACACACACTTTGGGATAAAAGTGCAGTGGCAGAGAGGCTTTCATCTTTCCTCCATTTTTTTAAAAGTTATTATTCTTTGTTTTTTCTTCTCTCCCCCTTTTTCTTTTCCTGTACTTTTCTGTTACTTTTACACAAACTTTGGCACACAGACTTCCTCCCTTTCTCTCTCTCTCTCTCTTTCTCTCTTTCTCTGTCTCTCTCTCTCTCACACACACACACACACACACACACACACACACACACACACACACACACACACACACACACACACACACACACACACACACATACTGCCTAATGAATAATGGCTGAAGTCGTAGCGGTTATTCATTTACAAAGCACTTCCTCTGCTTTCATCTCCCTGTAGGGGCATCACTCTCACACTGAATGAATCCCAAGAGACAGAGAAAGGTAGAGATGGAGATTTTAATATGGTTACTATATTGTGTGCTGCTGATGAGTCAACTTAGACACACATGCGCACACACACACACAGTTTGTATACAAACTGTATACAAACCAAAGAACCAAGAACATAATGTAGACTTAGCCCAAAATCGCTGTGCAAACGTCCACTGACACACATCTGTACAATATTAATGTGACTGCATTAATGCTGTTGTTGTTTAATCTTCTATTCTATCTATTCTACTCTATTCTATTCTATTGATGCACAGTACCGCTCACAGACTACATGGACCACAGCAGCTGGATTTAAGGAAGATTCGTAAGCCCTGGTCACACCACAAAGTGGCACGGTGAAGTTCATCCACACGTCCTCACAAATCAGGTGGCGTTGCAAATTTGGTGACGTTAACTGAGAGCACCTTTTTCAGCTCATCAACAACTCAACAGTACATTACTTCCTCATTAAAGAGCTTATTAAAAGACAGTGAGAGCCACAGAAACAATCGTAGTCTGATAACTGTTGGAAATAATACGCTGCTGAGTAATGACCCTTGTGTGCAGTGTAGTGTAACGGCTTGGACTAGCAACAGACTGAATGCATGTCAGAATCAGCGCTGAACGTTGGGCCATATTAACAGTGACGCATTCACTTACTGCTGTACGTACTGAAGTGCATCTGAGCAGTGATGTGACGGCTTACTTTAGGAAAAAAAGTGAACGAACTACATAGCCAGTGACTATGAATCTTTGAACTTAACTGTGTGAAGTGATTTGAGTCAGCAAAGTAACTTGTGAGTTTATACCCTCTACTGCAGGGGCTGCAGTAGAGGGTATGTGGACCTTTGAATAACTTATTACTCAAAGGTCCACATCTGATTTTTATTCAAAGTCAGAGGTCAAGAATGTTTGGTGATGACAAAATAAAATTTAATCAACTCACTTATAACTTTTAAGCAACGTACATTAAGTTCATGACAGTTTGCTTGAACCTAAGCAAAAAAAGGTGTGATTGCCAGACGGAGACTCCAAATAATCATTGGTCAAGCTGCTGTGGTAGGATATATGGTTGTCGCAACTAATTCAACTGTCGACTTTGTTTTGGCACACGACCCTTATGACCCCTGAAGTCCGATGCGAGATTACACCACAAACGTCGCCTCTCTTGTGCTTGGGCCAGCACGACACCGAGGCAGACGCGGCTCAGACAGTTAGTCCATGTTTATTTCTACATTTACACTAGCTGTAAAAATTATGTACGAGAGAAAACGAGACACATTCTGTATCTGTGATTTAGGAGCTGATAGCCGATTCGCTGGTGTAACGTTAATGCGTGAACTCAGCAGCGACGACACAAAGCACTCTCTCCAGCAGTTAACGTCACCATGACAACGATGTCAATGATAGGGAAATGAGCCGCATTAAAAACACATTCATCTTCGGACAGGATTGCAGTGAATTATTTCCAGCTACACTGTATATCAATAGAAAATTTATCTCAAAACATGTCCGGACCTCGGTCTGCATCCGGACCTCGGTCTGGACTTTGAGAAGCCATGCTATACTGTATACTCTGATACAGCATGTAGCATATCAGCAATGTCAGGTTTGCTACTGGTCAAAAAACTGTGTGTCTTGATGTGAAAGCTTTGCATGGAGTTACCAGAATGACACATCACTCCCTGGGGAAGCAGCGGAAGAGCATTTGCAGGAAATAACACGTTAAAATAAAATTTAATCGTTAATTTAGTCGTTCACTCATAGGTGGCTAACTTGAGGTTAAGGTAATTACATGATATTCATATAAATGTCCATTTGCTACTCCCTATCCCTGATTGCTATAACATACAGAGAAACAAAAGCATTGCAGTTTATGAAAGCCTCTGGCAATCAGAATGTGATGTGTTTAAAATTGAGTTTGCTTCCAAAGAATAAAGGGAAAAACCGGGGAGTTAGTATGAGCATCAATACCTTACCGTGACTGAACAGAAAAAGAAAACAGCCCCTGCTTGACTGACAAGTGACCTCTGGGAAGCACAGAAGGACCGCAGCAGCGAGAACTTAGCACCAAGATAACTATGGATAAACTATGGATGATTGAAAGGATTACCAGAGTAAATGCAGCAGGGAAGTTTGCATAGAGGACAGGGAACAAAGAGCCTATTAGTAGAGAGCAGAGTAGGGGTCATAACTTCCACTTCTATTGGTTACATGAAAGTACTCAAGGACGATCTGAGCCAGTGGAGGGGAAAACAATCTCTGCATCTCTACAAAAGACAAAAAAAAAAAGACAAATAAAACTGTTGGAATAGTAAATACTGACCTTCAGATGATCTGGAACACTGTGTTGTCGAATATATAGCCACACTGATAATAAGACACATCAGTATAAATGTTCCTATAGATGGAGACAACATGTGGTCTTTTTTTTCATTGCTGAATACAATGCTTGAAAATGCTCTTCTTCCATTCAACTCAATTGCTTCCTTTTTCTCTACCTCTGCCAGTAGAACTTTATTTGCCACACACGCACGCACACACACACACACACACACACACACACACACACACACACACACACACACACACACACACACACACACACACACACACACACACACACACACACACACACACACATACCTTTTCCCTCCCCTACGACCCTGCCTGCTGTGCCAATGTGTTGCTATTCTAATTAAAGGCATATTTCCACTGGGGGACGGCAACTGACACTATCTGAGTGACAATACAAGTGACAGTGTTGTAGCACCATCAGTATTCCATGAAAAATTGCACTGCCTTTCCCCACAGAAACACAAACACCTATGCTTATTAATAAAATTCCTGTGACTGGGGGGGGGGGTTTGTTTGTTTTTTTATAAGTTTGCATAATTAATGTGTGTTTCCGTCTCTGGTGCTGATAAGAATGTCTGTGAGGGTTTTTTGGTGCGGGAGTAGTTGTGTGTTTGTGTGGATATGTACAAGTGTAATTATGTATGTGTCAAGAGTTGCTGCATGTCTTCACTCTCATTAACATGCTTCTCTATCAGAGCAAGATCACTAACAGCTACATGAGAGCTAACAACAGTAGCTCACACACAATGGTTTTCATAATACTATAGAGACAGGAAGCGGATCCATGACGAAGGAAAAAATTTCACCACTTAACGAGTAAATGGAAAGAAGCAAACTTGATCCTTCAGTACAGAGCAATTTGAATCTTTAACAGCTCTCCATAGTGAATTCATGTACTGTAAGTGAGTTTAATGTGGCATTTAGCAAGGTTTTTTTTGTGGGGGGTGCAAAATAGACAACTCTGATTAGCCCGAACCAATCCATGGGGTTGCATTGGTGACAAGCATCCCATCCCCACTAATTTCAGAAGCAGAGGATTTACTCTGTTTCATAAAGATTAATTATGTTCACTGTTTAAGCCTGTCTCCGCCCACTGAAAAATTATAAAAAATATGTCTCAGGGTTAATAAGGGAGGGTTGGGATACAGAAAATTTGTTTAAATAACATATAGTTGCAGAGCCAAAGGGGCTTTTCCACCCAATCTTACCTCAGAACCAGTGAGCTAATAACATGGATTACATGATGTTTCATCAAATTCAAGAAATATAAACCTTTTTAAAAATGTGCTCTAGAGTGTAATTCCTCATTCAGTTACTGTTTCCGGTATTGGCATGCACATTTGCGGGATATCTAAATGGACTGGTATATGGACAGCATTTTGAACTGTTATCCAAAGCGCTTTTTAATTTACCTCTCATTCGCCCAGTCACACACACACACACAAACACACACTCACACGGATCTTGGGGAGTACCACTTTATACGTGAAAAAAGTTTCATAAAGCATAGCAATTAGCATAACACACCTGAATCTCTGATCGAACTGTTGGCGGTCGAAATGCATTGTGGGTAATGTAGGTACCAGGTTTTGGAAGAAGAATGCATTTGTGTAAGTCCTTATTGTATAAGCAAAATAATGCTCTCGTAGTGTAGGAAGATGATGAATGAGTCAAAGTTTCATGATGGGAAACAGGAGCACTAATATACATATATATATATATATATATATATATATACTTCCTTCCATTTCATTATAGCACTGTATTGGGACACCTCCTCATGCAGAATCACTTTCTTAGGAGGCAGACAAAAACACGTCATACTGTTCCACTCAGATCATATGAGATGTGCACTGGTGCAGCATGACAGTTACCTGATGTCTCCACAGACTGTTTAGCCTTTTTTAGATGTGATGGGGACATTTTGTACTCTGCTGCTTGTTATACACCATTAAGCAACGAAGGACTTCACAGTAGTCTTGCTAGGACAGACTAACTCTGATCTCTGTCTGTCCTTTGTCTCTTTTTGCCCATTTGCCTGACCAGCTGTCTTTCCACCAACCCCTTTCTAAACGAATCCTTCTAAGACTCTTATTGTGGTATAGCGGCTCCACAGTTTATTGTGTGGGATCGTAGTCATTTATAGCACCCCGTCAGGGACTATGCATCACCCAAACTGGGACGCGTTTCAGCAGAGCTGCTCGGAGAGATTAATCTGGTGGGAAAAAAAGGAAAAGGGATGGGAGAGTAGCTAAATACAAGAGATGTGAAGTGTCCCTCCATGGACCCCAGCTGTGCACCTGTCTTCCTGGAGTGATTTATTTTGTGGAGGGTGATAATTCAATTATATTAAACAAAAAGACTCTGTGGTACCATCCGACGACTCCTTGCTGAAAAGAGGAAAATACAGTATAGTGGTTGCAAGAGAGATGTTAACCTTACACAAAACTGAGATCCAGAAGTGGTTGAGATAGCTCCTGCCTTTTCATGACTTAATGGTATTTTAGGTAGCAATTATCCTGCACCCTCAATTGCTTTATATCCTTAAAGGTGCTCTGTGGATTTTTTATTTGTAAATAAACAAAAGTTATGTTTAAGTTTCAATTTCTGACCAAAAAGCATCACATGAATCCTTGAGGTAAAAAAAAAAAAACACAATAAGTGCATTTCCTACCACATGAAACTTTGCAAATCTGATTTCTAAAATACTTTAAATTTCACATGATTTACTGCCATCCATCCATTTCTTACTGCCACCAACTGTTAGTGGAATAAAATGAACCCAATGGTGTAGGACTGGATACACTGGATTGTGTAGAAACATAAGGGAGACCCACTACTAATCATCAAAAGCTCCACAGGGCACTTTTAAGGTGCCTGCATTTGATTCTGGTTGAGTCATAGTTTTCCCTCTAAGGACAGCAGAGGTGCTATATCATTTCACATAGCTGAATTGACGCAGACTTTTGTAGTCTACAACAGCTTGCTTGCTGTATACTTTTTAAAAGTAGCAACATTTTCTATCTTTTTTTTTTTTTCTGTGATCATGTACACTACCTCATCATGAATAGGACGCTACAGTATACTAAATCCTAGACCACCCTAAAATAGGTTGTGTTTACAGAGAAAAGGAAAAATAAAAGGATTTCCTTCAATAAGATCTCCTTGTGTTGACACTGGGCTACCTCGATTCAGCATCACAGCATCCTGGCTAGACTCTCTGCAAAGTGCCCTTCCAATGCTGATTCAGTGTTTGTTTTTAAGTAAACTGTGGCACCTCTGCACATTATATAAAATACACTCAAGTTACGATCCACACATCGGTGCACATACAGATGTAACAACATACAGTATCTGGGGCTGCATATGTTTTCAGTTTCACATTAATGATGAATAAATAAACATGCACACACCAATTGTACCGTGCATATGCACGGGCACACACCTTGACACAGAAAAACACCACAACCTAAGCTGGCACAATGTTCCACTGTCTGGAAGAGGAAGCCTGCTCATGGGCTTTCGAATAAAGTGCAGAGGTTCAGAGGACAAACTGGTGAATGGTGAAAGGAAAAGATAAAAAAAAAAAATGAAAATCTGCTGTGTTTACTCTGTAAGGCAAAGGTAATGGTGCTGAGAGTTAAAGTGATGACCTAGTTCCAGTGGATGTCTTAGTTTATAGTAATTTTTTGTTTAAAGTACACTAGAAGACATAAAAGTCTATGATAGATGTTGCTGTACCTCCAAGTTCCGGGAGACCTCAAATAGACAAAAGCAAAAGGAGAGAAGGAGGTGAAGGGCCTTGAGGATAGATGGAGGACAATTCTCTTCTCAAGTGAATTTTCACACTTCGGTGGATTTTGTCCTTTCTCTCATCTGGCTTCACTGCATTTCAAAAGCTTTTCGCAGCTCAGGCTAAATGTGAAATATGGTGTGTTCGTGTGTGTGTGTGTCTGTGAGAAAAGAAGCAGCAGAACTATTTTCATTTCTGCTAGCTGTACAGATGGGTGTGTATCCAGCTGTCCATAGACACCAAAAGAAGTGCAGCATTACACAATCCTGAACACCTCACACACACCTCATCCTGTCACATCTTTGCACCGACACGCACACGCACGCGCACACACACACACGTACACGCACACTCACGCACGCACGCACGCACACACACACACACACACACACACACACACACACACACACACACACACACACACACAACCATAGCCTCGTTCGCTCTTCCTCTACTCCCTCTCAATCAGTCAACAGCAGGCAGGTGATTGGGTTCCATCTCTGTCAGTCGGACTGTCATGGTGATTTACTCTAAGTGGACATTCAGCCTTGGTAACATCTGTGTTTACCCCGCTCGCTGAAAGCGGATGGATCAGCCTCTCTCTGCCTGCACTGAAAGGTCTCTTCACAGGAGGTGGCTGTAATCACTATGGAGCCCACAGCTCGTGGTCAGATGTGTGTGTGTGTGTGTGTGTGTGTGTGTGTGTGTGTGTGTGTGTGTGTGTGTGTGTGTGTGTGACTGTGGAGTGTGGAGATGACATGATTGGGGCAATGTTCCCAGGGCTTTTAGTAAGGTTTTACCTGTTATACATGGTACAAAATGTTGACATGTTGATAATAATCTGCAAGGGGCTGATTAGACTTAGACCTACACCTAAGACTTTATAGTTTATATCAACTATTCAACTATCTCTCTGTTCCAGAGAGAGGTGTAATAGATGATTAGCCGGGGTTGTTGCGATTTTTAGAGATAGTAACTGACTTAATACCCCTTTCAGTGGTGGCAAATATGGAGAGTTTGACAACAGCTACTGTAAATCGTAGCTGTCCTGACCGCTGTCTTCATAAAGAGTGTGACCTCCTTCCTTCCTCATTCGTACACTCTCCGTTTCATTTAAGGCTGGACTGTGTGTGGTCAATGCACGAAATTGAGGACGTGGTTGAAAACTGTTGTGGAACCGCTGTGAGCAACTACTTTCACTGGAAAGTAGCTAAAGCCTGCTCGAAAAGTTGTGAAATGTTGCTTGTTGACATCATGAATACGCTAAGTCATCGCGTCGTGTTTGCATTCTGTCTAGAGTCGGCTGGTTTCAGCCCTTTATCTGTTTGCTTCTCTCCTGCTGTCTGTCCTAACGTATACAGTATTTTAATCATGCCCAATTCTCAATAAAGCTATTCTCATTTACGTTTTTGGGTTTCTGTTGTCTGACAATGGAACAAGTATGAAATATTGACTGAAGCTCGGTCCATTGAGGCGACATTTTAACCATCAGTCACTTCCAAGCCATTTCTAAGCTACTTCTCTGCACTACTAAAATCCTGATTTTATCACCGTGACGTCGTCTGACAAAACCACCATATACATAAGTTGAAGACAACTGTGCTGTGAAGCACATCCTCCCCTTCATTTCAAAATGTAACACAGTAACTTTTACTCAGAGTACATTTTAACTTTCATACTTTGTACTTTTATCTGAGTAAATTTTTACACAAGTAATTTTACTTTTACTTTAGTAAAGTTTCTTATAAGTAACACTATTTGAGTACAATTTTCCAGTTCCTTTTCCATCCCTGAGTCTTAGTTACTGTACAGTTACTCTTGGGCAAACTGTTGATGTCACTTGTACTTTCTATTCTTTGACTTGTGATACTCAATTTCTTTCTGGCATGAAAGATGTAACTAAATTGACGTTAGTCTGTACCTACACTTTGTGAATCCAAATTGTTTGTTACTCTACAAATTCATTTTTACAATACTATCATTTAATAATGATATGTTTTATCCAACAATATTTCACTATTAACAGGAAAACTTGGTTTTAATTTTCAGGTATTTATAAAATTAATTATTAAAGATTCTATAAGCAATGTTATCTTAATTAGCTTGCTAACTACTTCTGATAAACTTCTCCAGCTAAAGTTGTCATTTCAGATGACAAAATGAAACGAGAAGCCAGTTGTTGTCTACCTCTTTCTGAAATTAAGGAAACATTGTATCAAAAATGACTTTTTAGTAAAAAACTACTGAAAAGTTTGAGTGGTAAATTGTGGTAAACCGTTAGAGCTGTACAGCAGTGTACAACCTGGGGGAACGGGCTTAGGGAGCTAGACTTGTCTGTACCTGGCTTAATCTGTGTTTATTTTTATTTTCATTACATATCGTTCTCTCTATATTTTGTATCCTTGCATTTCTTATATTTTATATTGCTTTTATGCTTTGGCTACACTGCAGATTGTTGTTGTTCCGCGTCATCGCAGCGTTCCTGTGATCTGTGTTTAATGCATGGGTGTAAATCAAACTTTCTTTGTGATAATACAGAACTAAACTTTAAGATCAAAAATTGTAAATTCAGTTCTAACTGTGTCAGTGAAAAACACATGGACAGAATGTTGCCTCAATACATACAAAAACAAAAGTTACAAAAGGGATCATTATCTTTGCCAAGGACGTTATGTTTTCACCCTTCTCTTTTTTTTTTTTTTTGGTTTGTTTGTCAGCAGGATTATTCACCGAACTTGGTGGAGAGGTGGGGCAAGGGCCAGGGAGGAACCCATTAAATTTTGGAGCAGATCCGGATCATTTACCATGAATTTGAATTTTTTCTCTGGAGTCTGATGTATGTTGTTTGACACTGGCCTTGGCAGAAGTCTGTGCTCTCTGAGTGCCTTTCTAGTTTTCCATTTAGCACTTCCTCCCTGCACCTTATATCCTTGCTGCAGTCATTTCAGCCATTTATCCCAGCCTTGGCCTGCATGGTCAAAAATTCAAAGACAAAAGTGGGAAATAGAAAGGGAATAAGAATAAGAAAAAAGAACTTTTGTATAAATTGAGGACAACTGACAATTGATGACAATCAGAAGAGCACTGGCAGCCTTGAGGGAGACACAAGAGCACCATCAGCAACAGCTGAAGGCTCTTGTGAGGACAAAGCTTTAAAAAAAGAAATTGTACAATAAATCTTTTATTGTACAATTTTACAAATTATAGTATAGTATTGTAGGACAATAAAGAGGAAAGGTGTACATTATGACAGCTGTGTAGCCACTATTTAGACCATTCTTGAATCTGAATTTGTTATTTTTCCAGTCATGTTTTTTTACTTTATAAGGATGATATTCAAGCTTTAGTTGCCAATTTTTTTTGTTAGATAAAAAATAGACGTTCCATTCATATCCACAATACGACAGCTATTTACTCTGGTCCTTTCTCTTATATTCTATCCCTAGATACACCTGGCATATACATTACATACTGTATATGTGCTTTACCTATGGAGAGTAAACACACTACTAGCTCAAATAGCAACCAAAGCCATAGAGGCATTACAAGTCATATCAAACTGTATTTGTTTAGCACAGTTAACACACATGTAAACTTAATGTGGATAAAATCAATATTCAATGTCACAACATATCCAGAATTATTGGAAGTACATGAAAATGCAAGTAGGAAAGTTCCATTTTCTAACCCAGCTCAAAGATAAGTTTTTGTTTATATATGTAAAATAATTCAAACACTATAAAAAATGATCACATTTGAAGTTTTTTGCTTAAAACGCCTGCTTACTGTGGGTGAAAAGGAGGCTGATGACAATGATGTGACAGAATCAAAACGGTAAAGTTGCGGGCCCTAAAATCAAAACAACGAACTGAAAGGTGCTAAAATGCTACATTGAGTGCAGGGGAACTGCAGTGTCAGGTAATAAATCTCTGTGGGTTCATCACTACAAGCGACCCCTTTCGTATTACATGTAGCTTTAAATATTTCGGCTGACATTTCTTCAATTCCAAGACACCCACACAGTTGCCGAACCAAGTATTGCCCGTGTTTCACCTTTCCATAAACAACCGCAATGATAAAGACATCTTTACTAAATGCCACACATTATAAATAATGGCTGCCTTTGAAGAACAATTGGTTGAGAAAATGTTTATGACGTCTTGCATAGATCTCTTCACATGACAGTGACCTTGAAATCCCTAGCGATCAAGCCATCTTATTACTGTACCACAACTTGTGTGCCGAAATCTCTCAGTTGCCCTGTTTGGATGAATTTCATCTTGTCAGGGCAGCAAGTCGCAACTACGCCTGGAGTCCCGCATCGTAGCCGTTAGCTGCACTGTGCAGCCGTGTCACAGGGAGCTTCCTGGAAGTGCCACATGGTTACCTGGATCTCAATGACTGTTCTGTTTCCACAGCTGTTACAGCAGTAAATCCTTTTAGGGGAGCTGCTGGCCAACAATCTCACCTTCCCTGGTGCAACAGAGCAGAAAAAGGAGGCAGGTATTGTAGCAAGCATTCATGACAGATGACACTCTGAAAATCATCTCTAGGTCTGCCAGACATGTTGGATTATTTAGTAGCTCCTCCTACTGGACTTACTTGGACTCCACCGCCAACAACAACCGAAAAAAGGATGAATAGCTTCTCAATGAGAACCAAACAAATGTAATTTAAAATGTACAGCCTATCATATTTGCATGAATCTGGAACTCCAGATCAAGGTAGGAAGAAGAAACTGGACTCTCTAAATAACGTTAGCTACGTCAAAGCTGGTAGCCTGAGACTCAGGGACACCTGCAGAAGAAAGGAGAGAAGACCGCATTGGATATGCGACCAAAACTGATCTCAGTCTCTCTCCTCCCTCTGAGAGGCATCCAGAAAGAGAGCTATATAACAATATCTCCACTGGACAGTTAGTTTTAATATCATGTATCAGAACGCACTGCTATTCTCTGTTCTTGAGATTGAGAGCAATCAGTGAAATTTCTCTCTCTCAGTATTAAAAATTGTAGGGAATAAAAAACTCCAGGCCAAGCCTCATGAACCCCTTGCGGTTTAGCTAAATATTGCCTGGCAACGGAAAACGATAAAAACTGTCAGGATCGGGAGCTATATTTTATAATTTTTAAAATAGGAAAGCTAGATCAAAATTTGTTATATGTGTAAATCAAAAACTGATACATTTGTTTGATTACATATGACATTTTGTTGCAATTGGTCATGGTATTCTGTGGAGGTAAACCACCGTTCGCTTCGCAACAGGTGGCTCTTACCCCCCGTATCATCCATTACAATCATGGAACATGGGGTATTAACACTTAGTAAAAGAAAACTTAGAAAAAAAATTCGATGTTTCTGGAACTGTAAGGAGCGTTTTTTTTCTATGATTTCTAAGCGTATTTGTTCTCCGCAGACATAAGAGATAATGATATCCTCAGAATGTGTAAGGAACGCTGAATCTAAAAATATCTTTATCATATCTGTGTTCAGATTCGACTGAATTATCACTCAAGCAGCTTAAATCGTTGATAAATGGGCCAAGTCAGCGGGCCATAGTACAAAAAATAACCTTCTGTTTTCAGAACTGTTTCAACTCTCCCTTTCACCTCTTGTTAAGGATCTCTTAGGGTTCGACCGATATGGTTTTTTTCAGGACTGATGCCTGTTATGAGTACTCAAGGAGAACAACAATGGATATTTGGAACCAACACACATTTGCAGCAAAAATGAAAATCTCAGTGTCAAAATTAAGCATAACACAAACTCCAACACAAAAGTACTGCCACATAAGGTCTATGAACACCCTCTGTGGTGTCCAGGTGTTTTAATTATTTTGTCCACCCTATTTACATCGGTGAGGTTAGTATAAATGACAGAAACTTCTCTGTTTAATTCAATACAGCTCAACAGCATCACAAATTACATCCTCCAAAAAGATCATACAGTTGCATCAACAATTTTGATAAATTAGAAATTTTATAACCTTCATGAGAGGAGGTTTTCTTTATTAGATTTAGCTGGGTGTACCAAATAAATTGCCAACTGAATATATAAAGTATTTGTAATTATGAGCTGTATGCACAGATTGCAAAGTGTCTGACTGGGATTTATTAGTTGCTTTCAGTGCGGTTCTCACCTGGGAACATATTTAAATTGAAATACCAATGCATATATGCCTGGTAGCATAAAGATGCTCTTTAATTTAACAGTTTTATCAGAAATCACTATTATCACATATAACATTTTAATTCCTCCTTTTCCCCCTTTTAAAAAAGTAACATAGTAACGTTTACTCAGAGTATATTTTAACTGAATAACTTTGTACCTTTAACTGAGTAAATTCTTACACAAGTAATTTTACAGTGAGCTGACAGCCAAGTTGTGATTGACAGACAAACTGAACGGGAGTCATCTGTTGTTGAGTAAGAAATTAATATTCTATTTAATATTCCTGTTTAAATAAAGAAGCTTGTGACTTATTGTACAGGATTTAAAAATGGTATTCAGCAGAAATAATCCAACTGCAGGAGAAGATACCAAGTCAACCAAGGTAAGGAAATGCTGTTATAAAATTAGCAAGGAAATGACAAAGTTTAATACATAATGAATTCAGAGAGCAGTGTCAAACAAAAAAAAAAAACTTAACTGAAAGAAGTGAGATCTTGTCTGTATATATGTCCAGAGGGAATGACATTCCTCAGGCAAATGAGAAAAGGAGGTGACAGTGCAAAGCATGTCAAAGACTGTATAGTCAGCCAGAAAACTTCAGTGGAAATTAAAATACTCATTGGGATTACATTCACCACTCTTAAAAGATCAGCTAGGTGCATATAAAGGGAATCTGGAGTTCAATGTTTCTTGTATGGCATCAGCTCTGGAGACTTCTCGTTATTTCCTGTCTCTGTCTCAGAAACCTTCAGGGACAACAAAAGCCTGGGAGTGCAGCGTAGTGAATGCGAAGGATAGTGTGATAGAAAATGAATTGTCTAAGGTGGCTGGCTTTGTCTCTTAAGGAGGATTGGTATCCCAATATGTTTTTCCACAACACCGCTCAAAACCCAAATGCTGCAAATGGAAGTCGACTTTCCTCTAAATCTTGTGTGCTATAAATGTCACCATGGAGTGGTAAGTCATTTTGTGTAAATAAGCTTTTCTTTTTTTGCCAAAATAATTTGTGAAATAAAGTTACAGTAAATTTGTCTGATGCAAATTTGAACTGAATATGTCATAATCATATTGTAGGCAAATAACCTCTTTGGATTTTGAATAAGACAGAAAATTTGGCCTTTTGGTCCTTCAGTATGGCCTGTCAGGCAGCTGTCTAAAGCCTGCCAATCACAAGTGGGTCTTTTTTACATTGATGTAACAGCAAACTGCACCACATGATAGGAAAAGGCCATACCACAGCTTTTCTTTTTCATCTGATACCAGGGTACTCACACCAGCAAAGCTGATACAAGTACTTACTATTACAACCATTTTGCAGTTGAAACATTTGAAATAGTTGAAATAGTGAAAGAATTGAATTTACAGTTGAAGTGGCAGTCAACATAAAATTACTGAAAGAAACAGCAGTTAAAAAGGATGTGGTGAAAGAAGTTGAAGTGTCAGTTTAGTGTAAGCACTGATTAAAATGAAGTAGTGAAGTGTATTAGGTGAAATTACAGTGCTGAAAGGAGTTGAAGATTCAGTTGAAGTGTACGTCAGGAATTGAGCCTGAAGTGTCAGTTGAAGGAAGTCCTGAAAAAAAAAGTGTCTTCTGAGTTTTCAGAAAAAATGTAGTCCTAATAAATTTGAATACTGAAGCTGTATAATGTAAAAAAAACAAACAAACACAAAAAAACTACAAAAGATCAGAACCAATATATTTTTTCTCTCTAATAACATAAATTATGAAGAATGTGCTCATTGGCTTAACAACATTCTGTCTTATTAAGGTTTGTTCAGACAGCAAAGCAAAGCAATTTTTGGCCTTTTTGTCATTTGGGAAAATGTGTGTTTTTGTGTTTATTAGTGCACTGCACCAACTGTACACCTGCAATCTAGTTAGCGACGGACACACCGCCTGTTTCCGTGGGAGCATGTCTGTACGTTTATGTTCGGCTCATCATCTTGCTGTCCACAGAACTCCCTAGAAACTCTCGTCCTTTCCCTCAGGTCTCTCTACGTCTCTGTTTATGGAGTCCGGGAGATACGTGCAATTTTTTCCACTCAATTTGAAACATTTCAGCTCATGCGGACATGTGTTTGTGTCGATTTTTCTGTCTAATTTTGTCTTTTCATATGCTTTGTATGCAATAGCGCTGCCAGTCTTGACACACAGTTAGACTTTTTTCACATCATGTTGATTCAAATTCCCTCATTACGCCATGTCGAAGTTTATCTCATGGCCTTATAGCAAACACATAAAATTTTTCCTGTTATAGCAGTGGTACTATGATCAGAAGATCTTAACGTTTATGAGCCCTGTTACTGAGAGAACAGCGCAGTGGGGGAATATACTGAGGAAATCCAGCAAGGAGTACAAAACTGAACGACAAGGCTGTACATGCCCTTCAGTTTGTTGCTGGAGATGATGGTGGTGTCCTCTGTGACATCTGTCAGCTCTCATGGGCTCGTGCAGCTGTTAGATTCTATCCAGGGACAACTGATTGAAGTACAGTGTGTGTGAGGCATGTATGAGCCTTTTCAGAAGCGTGGTAGTGTAGTGTTGACAGTGTCAAAGCCATTCATTAAGACAGAATCTTTCTCTGTTCGTAGAGAGGGTGCTATAAAGCAAAGGATAAACAAGAAGCATCTGCCTGAAAATGGAAACATGGCCTTCTGTTTGTCACCGTTTGATATCTTTTATCCCAAATCAACACAGTGACCAAAACCTGCTGAGCCCTGAGGTTGCGAACTGAAACTTTGAGGAGAGGAGTGAAGGATTACATGTAGCAGTACAAAGACACAGAGATGCAAGCGAGATATCAGGAAGTGCTTCAGAAGGGAGCTTTCCCGCCCTCACGGATACTGCCCTCGTCATCTTAAGGCAAAGGCTTTCACACCCACAAAGCCTTTCTGACTCCTCAGAGATGTGGCAAAAACACTACAGAAAGTGAAATTGGATGTGCACTACCACAGGTTGGAGCAAAGAATTGACGACGTTGGTGCAGAGGGTCAGAATCAGCAGGTCAGGTGGCTGTTGAGAAACTCCACCGTGATGTCTCTAAAATCTCTGAGGTACTGGATAACACCTGAAGGGAAAATTTTGTAGATCTGAGCATAGTTCTCTTGACTGTTTCTCACATTCTCTGTGACAGTTGCTTCAGGTGAAGGAAGTTTTCTCTCTATTCTGAATCTTATTAAAACTTTCATCCAATTCACTAGAGCGGCTGTCAGCACCAGAGTCTCCACTGAGTATAGTCAGAAAGTCACTGCATACTGTATATAGAGTGTTTGATCAGATGTGCATAGACCAAAGCTCAAGTTTTGATCGTCATGTTTAAACAATCATCCAAAATATGCCAGCCACAGTCTACGTACTGTAGATTCACAGAGATACCATACAGAAGTGTTACGGGAGCCCCCAGATCAGTAAATACGCTGTTTGTGGAACTGTTGTGAATCTGTACTACTTTTCAGGTAAATCATTGGTTGCACTGTCGGGGGTTCAGACTATCACCTGGAATTTACACACTGAAATTTTAGTCGGAACACAAGAGAAAAACCATCTTCCCATCCTGTCAGTATACAAGCACGAAACACTGGGCAGCTACCGTGCACCATGCAAAAGCTAAAGTTATTTCATGCTGGGAACAAGCTATTGTTATTTCATGGTTCAAGGGGAAGGGTGAAGGAAGACTTAAGAGAGGGAGAATTACAATATCTATGTTCTCATTTCTTGTTTTTGGTTTGTTTGTGGATTTTTTACAATGGTTAATGTAGTGCTAAAAATATCATCATTTATTTTCTCGCTCCACGGTTTGACAAGCTTTTAACCCATCCCATTATCATTTTGTTTAAATTTAAATTTAATATGAAATATATGAAATATATGAAAAAATGAATAAAAATGAATAGCATTATTGCTGCTTATGATGCTAATGTTGTCACTGTGAAACAAGACTACATCAAAACCTAGTATGTGGCTGGACCGTGTATGGTCAATGTGCAAAACTGAGGACATAGTTGAAAATTGTAGTGGAACCGTTGTAAACAACTACTTTCAATGGAAAGTAGCTAAAGCCTGCTAGAAAAGTTGTTTAAAGTTGCTAGATGACCTAATACGCTAATTACCATATTCATGAAGTCATCACATCATATTTGCATTCTGCCGAGTGTCAGCTGGTTTCAGCCTTTTATCGGTTTGCTTCTCTCCTACTCTCTGTGATCACATGTACAGTAATTTAATACAGCTGAATTCCCAATAAAGCTGTTCTCATTTACATGTTTTTCTGTTTCTGTTGTCAGACAACGGACCAAGTATGAAATAGTGACTGAAACGCGGCCCATTAAAATGACATGTTAACGAGCAGTCACTTCCAAGCCATTTCCAAGCTGCTGCTATGCACTGCTAAAATCCTGATTTTATAACGGCGACATCGTCTTGAAAAATCACCATACACATAAGTTAAAGACAACGGCTATACAGTGATTTCGGCTATATTTACTTGTAACCAGCTTTCCTGCTTTGTACTGAAGCAGATGAACTACGAGGAATATACTGTACAAATAAATAGCCTGAAGCTTTCATTCATAAACTAGCTAATTAAGCACTCGTGTTAATATGACCTACAATGAGTTTCATTAATATTTGTATCAGTTACAATGATTCTGTGCCTGGAGCACTTATGAGGCAGGGTCATCTCAAGAGAATGTAAAATGTCAACTTTAAATAAATGAAAACTAACTGTAGTGACTAGCCCAGGGCCAACCTTTAGACCTCAAAGGACAAACATTTGAATCAATAAAAATGTGACCTTGATACACTGGTGGGTTGCAGACTTTCTACTGAAATACAAGCACTGGCTATGGCTATGGACAGAAAATTTGTTTATTAACCTGGCTAATGTAAAGTAAAGCTTTGGGTCAACACAGAGGGAGGCTAGGGTCAAAACAAGTTAGAAAAGTCAGAATAAACTAAATCTCTGATCATGAAAAAGCATATTTAGTCTATCATAACATGCAAACATCATGCTCTTTCAGTGTTATGCAGACTACATACTGTTACAGGCCAACAAATTCTCATATGTAAATGACAAAATTGGTTGTTTTTCAGTGCATTTCAAAAGAATCCATGAGTGCCGAGATGATCTGGCATCCCCATTGCTTGAATGATAACACTGCAGCACTAGTTACGTTGGCAGTTTAGTCAACAAAAAGAGTGTGGATGAAGAAATAATCCCATATTTTGGGAAAAATGTTTATTTGGTTTTTTTTTTGTGAAGAGTTACACGAAAGGATTGATACCACTTTGATATCTTTGGGTTAAGTGTGGAGCTGGATCCGAGAGGCAATTAGCTTAGCTTAGTATTAAGACGAATGAGCTAGCCTAGCTCTTACTAAAGTTTATAAATAAGCCTAAATATCAACACTTACACAACGTGTAACTTTTTTTTGGATGCAAAACTGTTAATCCCTGCACCTTGCACTTCTGTGTAGTATCTTCGTCTCTAGCACAAGTTGTCCAGTGAGAAGTCAATCGGTCAAAAAGCATGTTTTTGGCTCGTGGCTCTTGATCTATATGTAACACATGGACATGTATATGGTATCAAACTTCTTATCAAACTCTTGGAGGAAAAAAAACAAAACAAACAAATAACAAAAGTTTGAACTATTTCTTAAAGATGATGTAGTGGACATGATGAGGGGTTCAGAAATATAGTTTTACTGGTTAAAAGGCTTTAAGGGGGCATCCACCTGACCACCTAAATACAACTTTTTGTTGCAGTACAAGAATGTTACGCTACATTGCAACTGAAAAACAGAAAAACAGTAGTTTGTTTTAAGATGTTTCAAACAAACTACCAAAGCTGTTGTTTTTCTGGAGAGGAAAGTCATTATGACCACCAGTTTAAGTCATTTAAACAGTCCACCAGTGTTATTGTTTTTTAGTTAGACGGTTTAATTTAGTACAGCAACATAAGCTGAAGAGAAACATAAACTGTTCTAGGTCTAAGTGTAACTAAACAGAGCAGAACTCGAAAATAATTTGCATCATAACTGCAACTTAACTACAAAGTATCTCCAAAAAAAATCACTGGGGAACTTTTACTGATGTCGACATGAACAGTTCTGACACTTACTGTACATTATTATTTGTTTGTTCAGTTGCAAATATACTGGTACCCTACGTGCAATAATAAATATATAAAAAGTTGTTGTCATCTCCATTTGGGACTTCATAGATTATGGAATTTTGCACGATCCAATTGATACATTTTTCTTAATAAAATAAAAACAGCACGATTCTGTCAGCTAGGAGAAGGATAGGCTCTTGAGACAAAACTAATAGCGATAAAGGACATAACTTGCAAGGTTTAACAGAACAAAAGTAAAACTCAGAAACTATAAACAACAGATTGGATTTGAGCAAAGCACAGATTCCCCAATTATCCATTCAGAGTGTACTTTCCCTCAGATACTCTTTGAAAAAATGTCATTATTCTCCAGTACTTTCTGTACTTATAGTAAATGCCCTAGAGACTATAATGCTGTACGGTAAGTAAATATATTTGGCTATCATTCATACTGGCTTTCTGTGCCCCCAGAGACAGTTTGTTGCCTCCAAGCAATCTCCTCATATCCATCTGTACTGTCATGTAGAAATGTACAGCGGGGCTATTTGTGTCCCATCCTGTCAACACAATCTTTAAAGTCCATCACACTTCTCCTGAGGTTTACATAACCATGCTTTTTTATTTTCATGTTGAATTTACAGTGTGCGTGGAAGGATATGTACATTATGAAAGAGCCTCAGAGAGAGAGCGGGAATCAAAGAAATAGAGCAGTCATTTTTCTGATATTAAAACCATAGTAAACCAAGGCTGCTAGAAATGTGTAGTGCATGTGTATTTTGTGTTTTTCCAGTCTGACTGCATCTATAATCCACTTTTTCTCTTTCCATGTTGCCTTGGGCTGATCAAATCTGATTTCTGTAGGAGATGTAGAAGAGTCCCCAGGATCCATATGTGAGTAATACTACAAAAACACAAACACAAACACAAACACAAACACTCGCTCTCACTCACACACACACACACACACACACACACACACACACACACACACACACACACACACACACACACACACACACACACACACACACACACACGTGGCTGCAGTGTTTCAATCCAGAGGTGAGTTCTCAAAATAGGTCATGAACATGCATATACCTATACATACACACAGATACACAGATACACAGACACAGACACAGACACACACACACACACACACACACACACATATAAATATTTATACATACATATAAATATATATTCTGCAGTTAATGGTTTTCTACACTATTCCTAAGTGATTCTTACACATAAGCCCAAAATAGTTGTAGAAAGAAGCCTCTGTGCTTTGATTTCAAGGGACGCCAACACTACCGTGTGTTTTAGACCGTCAGTCTTTATCCATCATATAATCCATTGTACCTGCACTAGAAGTATCTATGAGGATCTCACCATTTGGCCAATAGACATGTGGAAGAAAGAAAACCTCACTAAACAATTATATCAAGGTGTAAGAAATTAATTACAAGTCAGAGGCTGACGTGAGCGTTTTTTCCTCACTCTGCTGCTCATAGGTACGGTTTAAACGGTGTGATGTGAACAAAGTATAACTCTTGTTTGTAGCATCTCATTTTTTCTGATGTGTAATCACTGTCATTGGACTTATTGTCCAGTACTGTTTTCACTGTTTCACTGTTTCACAATTGCTTCCAGTAAAAATTTCAAAGGCTGACTGCTCTCTTCAACTTTTATGGAAATTGTGTTTAGCTTGCTGCACAACACAATATATTGAGGGCAGATGATAGACCTTTGTTTGAAATTTTCATCAGAGACTACCAAACGACACTGAATAACGAATCTATAAGTTGTGAGGTGCAACAGCACTAACAGGAGAGTCAGGGAGGTGTCAATCAAGAACAGTCTGTACACATCCACAAGTCCTGAGAAGAGGTCTGTTCAGGCAGATGAAGTGAAAACACTTGGGTTTGTAGCAGCTTGATGGAACAGGTGAAACAGATTGAAAATACAACTTTTTCTGCAACCATCCAAGTAAGGCTTTAGCTGCCCTGTACACCCCCACAGATGTTTTCAATTGCGCTGGTTGACTAGATATCTATTCAGGTTGAAGGTGGACAGAATTATGTGGGGTTGCCTAATTCCATGTACTAACAAGAATGATAAAGATGTAATTTATCCAACCCCCAACATTTGCCACGACGCAGGAGAGTGAAGAGGATGTCAATAGGCCTTTTTTTCCCCCGCAGAAGACATTTTGACATGTAACAGCAGGAAAATCACAGGTGTAAATATTAAAATTAATGTTGGCGGAATTCATTTTGCTGCCTCATTTTCAGTTTCCTTGTACTGTGCATACTGAATCACTTTCACACTGTCATTACTTATGACTGGGGCAAGTCAAAATGTGGCACGTAAAAAGAGGCCTATGTGTAGATATACCATGGGTTTTTGGGTCCTTCAATCTGTATTGACTGAAACATTAAGGCAGTGAAAAAGCAAAAGGGACAAACTCAATACCATAATAACCAACAGAAAGCAGGATTATCTGAAACAGTTACTCATTTGCATTACCTAAAATGTTTTTCTTTGTATCATGATGTTTAGAGTGCTAGTGCTAGAATGAAATACACAAAAGATTTACAATAAAATGGACAAAGCAGCCATTAACAGGATATAAAATGAGTGCAAAGTTCATCTTTGTGTATCACAGCTTGTAGAATGTAATTGCTATGATGAGCAGCAAATGCCTTGTGCAAAGTCTGAGAGGCAGTGTATAGCAATGAAGGAATCAAAGTTTGTACTTTATGATCTGAAGAGGATGATCTATATTAGAAAATGTGTGTGCATCTTCAAGAGATAGTCTGACATATTGAGAAATGCATTATGGGTCACGGTCAGACCACAAACTTTAGATTTAAATGGAGGACATACATGTGGTGTACGGGGCAGTAGGGAAGCCTGCAAGAAAAACAAATGAAACGCTGACAAACAGCCTGGTTGAAATAAAACAAAGGTTTGTGTCCAGCCCTGCAGGCTGACGTTTGATCAGTACAACTCAACATATGGTCTTTGTTTACTGGGGAATTTTTTTTTCTTGTCTGTGAACACTTCAGTTTCCGTTTTTCACATGATAACTCCCTTCAAGTTATTGCCACTTCCTGTCTTTTTTTTCCTCATTTTATTGCTTGCTTGCTGTCTTGCTTGTTTGCTTTCTTGTTATGTGATCTTGTCAGTGTGTGAAGTGATGAGCGTTCAAGGTTGATTCAGACATCAGAAAGGAAGCGCTGGATGAATGTTAAAAGACACTCTCACTCCCATCCTTTTCAAAGGGGCCTCTTCATCTCCTCAGCCTGCCTGCTGAGCACCCTCATTGGGCAGAGGGAAGCTCAAGGCCAGCCTTTCTACCAGGTCTTTGCTCCTCTGCCATTTTTCATCATCATCTCCCTCTGTTTTTCTGTCAAATTTCTTTAAAAGGAATCATTTACTGCTTGAAACGAATAAGAGGAAAGAAACAATTAGCAAGTGATTCTTCTTAAATCCTCGTAGGTGACAGAATTAACCTTGCGTTTTATTTTGAAATGTGTTTTTTTTTTAATGCTTGTAAACCTCAGAGGGCACATGTAACATGGGTCAGGCACCCCTTTCCTCAAAGTGTGTTGTGACAAATTGCATTAGTGCCATTAGGTGCAGTTTGTACAAGGAAAAGCTTTGTTTGCCGTTTATTGTTTTTGGACTGTTGCAGTGAGTATGTATTTCAAATGAAGTGTACCACACTTCAACATACATCATGTTATGATGCACCTTGACACATCATTAGTGATGTTTCCTTCGGTCATTGGGTATTTCAACAATCAGACAACCTCACCCAGTTAGCGCTATCTGTCCCACAGTTCTCTTCTCCTGATCCACAGCCACCTTGAAGCAATTCTTCTGCTGCCTCAGTAGCTATCTTGATGGTCCTTCAACTAGTAGTCCCTGTGATGCCCAGCATGTTGTTAGACTCTGCAGAGGGACTGTCCTGTGAACCCTCCGCATCCCACCTCAATGGGCTCGCTCCTCACTCGCCACCCATTGCTTTGGCACTCTACCACTGGCTCAGTGTACTGTGCCCTCTTCATCTAATTGGATTCTCCAATGCGGTTCTGCCAGGGAATGGTGAGGAATAGCTAGCTAGTCTTCCAACTCTTGGTTGGTCGCTTGGATAGATGCTGTGTCTCTCAGACTGCAGTCAAACACCTTTCCCAGGCCCTTCACTGGTTTCTCAGTGATGGAAGGTATCTGGATTCTGCCAAGTGCAAAGTGGAGCTCGCCGATGGCCCTTCCTTTCTTCAGCACCAGGGATCTGGACTTTGCCACCTTTAAGCTCATACAAGCCCAGGTGATCAGCTCCTCAAGGCCCTTCAGGATCCACCTGGGACTGATATCGTCGTTACAGTCAGGTCATCCATAAAGGACCTAATGGGCAGATGTCGGATGTTAGACTTAGACTTAGGGGCCCTCTGCACTGAACCTCAGCAGACTACACCAGTATGTTTATGGCGAGTTAAAAGAGGATCACTGAAATGGTGTATGCAGTGATGATTGCCTTCTTGAGCTTGTGCCACCCTGAGGTTGTAGATCCAGCAGAGACTCTCAGACTGTTCTCCTGGGCTTCCCTAAACAGCTGGGTGATCATGCCTGTGTTTTACAGACACCCTGGTACCTTGGGGAACCCTTTAGGAGGTCCTCATGGGGTAGTCTGTCAGGCGTCTGGTTACAATGCTGAAAAATATCTTTCAACACTGAGCAGCGAGATGGTTCTAAGCTGATCAATGTTCTTAAACACTTCCTCCTTTGGAATCTGCACCCCTTCTGCATACCTCCACTGATGAACTACTTTGCCCTTCCTCCAGATCACCTTCAGAATCCTCCAGAGCCTGTGGAGTTACCTTGGGCAGTTCATATAAACCTTGTAAGGTACCACACTCAGTCCTGGGGCTGAGGTTGCTTTTGCCTTATTGACCACCACCTGGATCTTCTTCCAGCTGGGCTCCTCCTCGTTGAATTCCGGAGTTGGGGTAGGTGGGTTTTAAAGAACCCAGCTCCTGCTTCCAGGATTCATCACTGAAAGTATCTCTGAGGTGGCGGTTGATCTCAGCTTTGGGGCAGTTGAGCTGGCCACTGCGCTTCTGCCCTCGCAGCTGTTTTGTAAACCCAAATGGGTTTGTTAGAAAGGTAGTTTGCTTCCTGGTCCTCTCTTTCCTGTGCCTTCTATGCCACTCAGCCCTCCTTAAGGTCATCAGAATCTTGTAGAGGATGCTGCACAGCTCTGTGAAAGATCCCCTCTCCTCCTCCCTCATCTCCTTGAACTACCACTTCAGACTCTTCAGCTTACTTGCTCTGGGGCTTTTTGCTGCTCTCTTCTCTTCCAGCCCTAACCTATCAGCTGCTAGACTGATGATGATGTTGGTCATTGTCTGGAGGTGTCGATCAGTTTCTCCCTTGGCCGTTGCTTCCAAGATGGCATCAGTGTCTTTGTCGATTTGGAGCCACTCCTTCTCCTTGCAAGCTTGGGGCCACTTAAATGGATCATGTCCTGTTGCTCTGCATGGGTCTGGGGCTTGCACCACCTGTAGGTTCCTTGGCCTGGTGGATCATCAGGGCAAGTGGGCTCTTACACACCTTGCTAGAAGTGCATTTTGTACTCATTGCCATATTTCCATCGCCATGTGTCCGTGTCCTTTGGTCTGTCCAGATATGATTCTCTTCCACTCCCCCCCTCAGGCATCCACTGGGGTATTTTTCTGTAGCTTGTTCTATAGCTTGCTGTGGGTTTTTCCTTTCACAAGATGCAGGTGGGGCTGCTAACCCTCACTGCCCTGTTGCCATCTCTCCAGCTGTCACCACTCTGTTCTTGGTTGATAACCAGTCTATTCCTGGTCGTCACTGGTTGTTCCGGACAAAAGCTTTTAACATATATTGTCTTGTGATGCACCTGGGCACATCATCAGTGATGTTTCCTGGGGTCCTCGGGTGTTTCGGTTCTTTCGACAATCATACACCCTCACCCAGTTGACCCAGCTGGGATTGAGCCCCGGCTTGTGTCCAGGTAGCACATAACTATGCGTCAAGAGACAAAATCAAGGGTAAACCCACACCCAGTTTACTGAACATTTTAAGTGCTACGTGCCACTGTGTTTATATGTAGTGTAGTCCCTCAATAAGCATGGATTTGTTAATTTTTAACAAATGTCAAGGCAGTTTTCAACAATATTGAAGTGACTATATTTCAATATGTAGTCAGTCTTAAAAATACATTGGAATGCAAACACTGAAATAATGCTGAAATTCTAATTATATATAGCCTAAATATCTATATAACTTCTGATTTCAAACAAATTTTTTTTTTTTTTATCTAGATACTGATTTATGACTTTTCACCTGCAAATGATCTAATCCAAGATTTGTATACCCTGTAAAAAAGTGGGCCCTCAGTTTATGTTATACAATAATTGTTTAATCAATCTGTTTCCTGTTTAGTTTTATCAATGATAAATGGTCAAAAATGGAACTGGGTTTGGTTTCGTTTGCCAAGGAAAAGATAAATTCACTCATACGCCACCTTGTTTTATATTCAAAAATACACACATATATGAAACAGTACAGGCATATGTTTCAATTGTGAAGGTTGACAGCCTGACACAACTTTATAAAGCATATTGTAGTGTTGGGCACTGATATTGTTTTCTGTGCTGCTGGAAGTGAGTGGGAGGGAATGAGAAGTTTGGATAAAATTATTTAAAATATCTGTTGAATCTGTACGTGAATGCAATGCAGGATCTTTCAAAATATTCTGGTGCATACGTTTTTAGAAAAACTAGATGGGGTAGCAGTGTGTATCAGGGTGTTTTTCTCCGCCAGGGTTATTGTTGCTTGTCACTGATCCTGTTTGTGATCTTCATGGTAGTATCTAAAGGTGCAGCTGGGGGGAGGAGAGACCCTTGTTTGCAATCTTCAGAACTGCTTCTCTGTTCTTTGCAGATGAGGTGGTTCTGTTGGCTTCATTGGACCATGACCTTCAGCATGCACTGGGGCAACCTTCCAAGTCTGAGGCCATGGTTCCCTGCCCAGAAACAGTAGATTACGCCCTCCAGGTTGGGAGTGAGTTGCTGCCCCAAGTGAAGGACTTCAGGTGTCTCCAGATCTTTTTCATAATTGGGTGGTGAAATTGAGCCTGAGGTTGACAGACTGACTGAGCAGTAATACGGGTGTGTTGTCCATAAAAAAATGTGATTTTAGACTTTGTTTTGGTGAGTTTTCGTTTTTGCCTTTTGAAGAACACCACCCAAAGGTTACACTTTAGCCAGCATTTTATTTACCACTGCATTACTTCATGTATCTTATTGTGCCCTGACTACCACTGCTGAAACACCTCTTTTTGAATCAGGCTTCCCTGTTTTTCAATCTAGTTCTCTGCCTCATTACTGCAGCTCCCTGAGGGGATCCTTATCAGTTTTAGCCCACACCAGCCCACCTACACCAGCTATGAAAGAGGCTGGAGGGAAGGAGGACAGATGCAGAGATGGAAGGATGATGGAAGAAGAGTTGGAAAGAGGAGTGCAGAAAAGAGAGGCATACTGCAGGTAGAAACGTGGTTCGAAAGGAGATAAGATTGGAGAGTTGCTGTGGGGAGACTGGGCAAGAGAACAAAGGTGGAAAAAATGCATGCAAATAAACAAATAAGCACACACACACACACACACAGTGATCCTGAGGTGTTATCTGTACAGTTTATTGTTACGCACCACTTTGAGCCACTTCCTTCTTTTTTAATAATGAGGGAAAGAAAAAGAGAGGGGGTTGGAGAAAGAGGGATTTTCTCTCACCCGCTCACCTACGGTATTTGTCATTGATTTGCTGCTCTTTAAATATTTGAGTGGTTCTTATTTACACACAACTGTATTTATTCAGGCTCTCGTCGATGCTCTGTAGGAGTCATCCAGTTACCAATAAATTATTGATGAGGATGCTGTCGACCTCTCGTGGCTCCAATCTCCTCCTCCTCTCTCTTCTTTTCTTCCTCTCTCCCTCTTCTCCCCTCTTCCCCTATCCTGCCATTTTATCTTCACTTTCTTCTCCTTTCTCTTCCCTTCCCTTTCATTTCTTTCTTTTTCTACCCAACTCTCCTTCCCCTTGTAATTTCATGGTACCTTATCACCTCCTCCCCCTTTTATTGCTCTTCTTCCTTCATCTCTCTCTCCTTTCCTCTCTTCCTTTTAATTTTTTTCTCTCTATCTCCCACTCTCTTGGGTCGATTTGGAGGTATTTTTCTAAAAAACAGAGGTGAATCACAGCTCCTTCTTATTATGTTGGAGATTAACAATGAGTCATTCACACACTACACATTTGGATGTCCCTATTGTTTTCAATTGCTTCCAGCCCCCGGTATTACTACATGTGTACCTATATAAAAATTAATGCTACTGCTTCATCACTATGGTTTCCCAAGTTTGAACCCTGCTAATCATCAGTATTGGCACAGCAGGGTAGATTACTTTACAGAGGGAGAGACTGGGATAGCAGTACATCTGAGATGTGAAAAGCCCAGCGGGTATCTGACCACATGACTAAAGACACTGGATGCATCCTGCTCCTCCTCATTCTCCTTGTCCACTTCAAAAGGATGTCGGCTTCATTAAAGAGCTGCACCAGGAAACACGAGAAAGTACTACAAAGAGATGAGTGTTTGTCTTCACATCTGTAGGTGAGCTCACACTTACAAACACACACAGTATCACCAAAAAGCTTCCACTTACTTCCAGACATCAACGCAGCAGCGCATACATAATAATGCAGGTACACATGAAGAAAAAGACACACAAACGTAAATGCTGACGTGCGTACTCTTGTATAGTCCAAGGCTGAATAGGGACAGCACAGCGTAAAAACCTGGGGTTAGCGGTAAATTGGGCCACACATACTATAGCAGCTACAATGTACAAACAAACAAAGTGTGTGTCAGCAAGACTGCCAAAGGTTTAGCTGGTAAATTGGACCTCTGAGAACCTTCAGAGAAATGACACAAAAAACAAACAAAAAAATGAGGAAAGAGGGAAGAGAAGGGTGAAAAATTAGAGTTTGGATTTGGGTTGAAAGTGAATGTGGCTTTGTGTGTGTTTGAGTGTATGTAGTGAATTTTTAAAGGACAGACTGTGTTCCCCAGTACTGTACTGTGCGTGTGCCGGCTACTATGACCACACATACATTCCTTTGTCAAACTTTAGCCGAGGAACGGCGGGTTCTGACAAACACCTTCTGTAAGTTATATATTTATTACTGGCAATGGCTAAATAATTATTCAGCTGTGTACATCAATCTGTTCCTGTAGTGATTAATTATTATTTAAACAGATTTAAATAATATGCTTGGCTGTGGTTCTGATTCAAATTCCTTAACAGCTGACAGATCAAATAGGACTGATAATAAGCTCATTAATGCTGCTTTGCAGATACCATTGCCCACGCAGCCTGGAAACACTGAAAACAGACACAAACAAAAATAAGACAGAGACATGCAAGTGGAGTTAGAAAGACAGAATAGCCACACAAATACACTTGCTCATTTACTCTGTAGTACTTTTACGTACTTGTACTTTACTTGAGTATTTTAATTTTTTATTTACTCTACAGATTATGGTTTTACATACAAATTATGGCATTATCTTATATTAGGACTGCAACTAATGACTGTTTTCTTTGTTGATTAAGAGGCATATGTTTAGCATTTCCGCTTACATAATTACAATTGTAAGAATAAAATTATAATTTTTACAATTATTGTGCTCTATAAGGTATTGCTTTGCATAAATCTACACAACTGTTAAAACATTTAGTTCCTACTCCACAAGCTACATCTTAAATATGCTGAAAAATGCCTCAATTATAATAATTCAATAGTATATTAAGATATCGTGACACTGGCAACGGCCATTCTGCCTCCACAACAAATACATTACTTTTGATACTTTCAGTACATTGTTGTATCGCTAATTTTACTTAGCCAAAAGATCTGAGTACTTCTTTCACCACTGCCTTATACAAACATACAGTTAGACGCATAAGTACTGAGTTTCCTCCTTCGAGATGCTTTGCCAGGCCTTTACTGGAGCCGCCTACAGTAGCTGCTTGTTTGTGGGTCTTTCTGCCTTCAGTTTTGTCTTCAGAAGTGAAAAACAGGCTCAGTTGGGTTGAGGTCAGGTGACTGACTTGGCCATTGAAGAATATTCCATTTCTTTGGCTTGTGAAGCTCTTGGGTTGCTTTCGCAGTATGTTTTGGGTCATTATCCATCTCTACTGTGAAACACCTCCCTATCAGTTTTGCAGCATTTGGTTGAATCTGAGCAGATAGTAAAGCCCCATACACTTCAGAATTCATCCTGCTACTTCTATCAGCAGTAACATCATCAATAAACACCAGTGACCCAGTTCCATTGGCAGCAATACATGTCTATGCCATAACATTGCCTCCTTCCTTTCCATCTCTTCCCATTATTTTGGTACAAGTTAATCTTGGTTTCATCTGTCCAAAGAATCTTGTCCCAGAACTGGGACGGCTTTTTTAGATGTTTTCTGGCAAAGTCTAATCCGACCTTTCTGTTCTTGAGTATTACCAGTGGTTTGCACCTTGTGGTAAACCCTCTGTATTTACATTGATGAAGGCGTCTCTTGATCGTAGACTTTGAGAATGATATGCCTACCTCCTCGAGAGTGTTCTTGATCTGACTAGATGTTGTGAAGGGGTTTTTCTTCAGGGAAAGGATTCTGCAATCATCCACTTTAGTTGTCTTCTGTGGTCTTCCAGGACTTTTGGTATTGCTGAGCTCGCCAATGCATTCCTACTTTTTAAAAATGTATCAGATTGTTGATTTGGCCTCTCTTCTTCTATCGTTTCTGCTATCTGTCTGAATGTTTTGTTTTTCAACCTAATGATGGCTTCCTTCATTTGCTTCAACACCTCTTTGGACCGCTTATTGAGAGTTCCCATTAACAGCAACCAAAAAAAATTTCAACACTTGGAATCAACTCCAGACCTTTTATCGGCTTAATTTGTCATGAAATAACAAGGGAACAGGCCACACCTGGCAACTGATTGTCATAAGTTCAATTAAAGCATCAACTGTCCAATTACTTTTGAGCCTCTGATAGTGAGGGACTATGTATAAAAAGGGCTGTAATTCCTAAACGATTAATGTGATATTTTTGTGAAACCCCTTTAATTAAAGCTGAAGTCTACACTCCAATCACATCTTGATTCGTTCATTTCAAATCCATCTTGGTGGTGTACAGAGGCAAAATTCTGAAAATTGTGACACTGTCCAAATACTTATGCACCTAACTGTATATAGTGTATATATATTATCAGGGCTGGCAACTAACAATTATTTTCATTATTGATTAATCTGCCGATTGTTTTCTTGGTTAATAAATTAATCACAGTGTGACAAAGGCCCACCACATCAAAATTCCAAAACCCAAAGATATTTAGTTTAGTATAATATAAAACAAAGAATATCAGC
The DNA here is from genome assembly GCF_016859285.1 of Xiphias gladius. NCBI lineage: Eukaryota > Metazoa > Chordata > Actinopteri > Istiophoriformes > Xiphiidae > Xiphias > Xiphias gladius. The sequence continues at coordinate 20,525,747 of NC_053414.1, read as the reverse complement.
AGCACAGTCATCCCAGTCGAGAAGCTGGAACCAACAGATATCATTCCTGGATGGAGCCTTCAGTCAAACTTGAATTGTGGAAACATTCAGCTTGGATTTTAGCCTGAAGGTACTTTGATGACCACTTGAGCTCATGCTTGTATGGTGTATCTTCACACACATGCACACGCACACTGTTTGTGTCCTTCAGAGGCATGTCAAGAGACTTTCTGAGGGGGGTCCTAGCAAAACCGGGAAATGCGGCTTATGGAAAAATTCCCCTTCTGGTTACTAGACAGCCATGCTTATTAAGTTTGAAAGTCACCTTGAGAACAAATAAAGACTCCCAGAGAGGTGGGAAGCTCTGAGTTTATAGGCTAAAAATGAATATCTGATGGTTGTAATAAAAGTATGCTCAGCCTTCAGTGGTTATTTCATGTGCATGCTTCCACAGTACAGTACGTGCTCCCTCACACAGAACCTTGTCTCCTATGAGTTACGTCCATATTTAGCTAATCTGCATCAGTAATTCATATCTTTTGCCTAGCAGGAAATAGTGCGAGGTTCACAAAGTGCAGTTAAAAGTAAAGGTGTGGAGGTCAGGGAGGTGCAGGGGCATATTAAGTGTTTAATTTCTTCAGTGGAGGCCTCTGTTCAAATTGCCACATTCTACTGAAAGCTAGTGTTGATGTTTTTTATCCAAAAAACCATGGACTCAATCTTTCCCTAACCGAAAGGAATACTTTGATATTTTGGGAAATATGCTTATTTGCATTCTTTCAATAAGTGACTGCGTCCGGCCAAGAAATAGTCCATCACATAACCCATGTCAAAACCACAACATGTTGTTTTAAAACTTTGTGTTTTGTATGGATTAAACAAATGAAATATAACATGTTGATTAGTGAACTTTAGAGGTATTGGTAGGCTGATTTTGTCAATGATGGACAGAACCAGACTAGCTGTTTCCTCCTGTTTCCAGTCTCTCTGCAAAGCTAAGCTAATTGTTGCCTGGCTCCAGCTTCTTATTGAACATAATGAATTTTCACATCTCACTCTAGGCCTATCTAACAGAATTTTGACTTATTCCTTTAATCAAAAAATATCGTAGTTCCCTAAACTTAACTACATTTTTGTGCCAATAAAAAGCAAAACAAAAAAGAGAAAAAAACAAAAACATAGACAATATATGCATATTTGAATGTTTTGTCTGTTACTTGATATAAAATGTTATCCAGGTAGTACTGTGTTTCCCTCAAAACATATTTTGCTAATGCATAATGTGCTCACCTTTTAATTCATATGAATGAATGAACAGAACCTTTCCATGGCCTGTAGCCCTCTGATGTGCCGTGTCCAGGGAGAAAGAAATGAATTTCTGTACGGGGCCTAAGTGCTTTTTTATGATCGATTGTAAATATTTTACTCAGGTAGATGGATGAATCTGGGAGATGAAAAGTATTCATTGCAGTTTGAATTGCCTCTGGTGTAAAATTGAAATCACAGTGAGCTGGTGAATGAGGTGACATTTTTTCCCCATGCTAGTGTGGGTCAATGAGGATTTGATGAATCTACATTGGCATTCACACTTGTGATTTATTATTCATTGAATTCTGCTATAGTCACTGGGACTCAGACGGAGAGCAGCTCTGTTTCGCTAACACACACGCCCACACACACACACACACACACACACACACACACACACACACACACACACACACACACACACACACACACACACACACACACACACACACACACACACACACACACACACACACACACACGTATGCTATGGATGAAACACATACATCATTTATTAGTTAATTAAAGAATTGTGTATTGATTATAAGAATAACCTTCACCATTGTTGTGGTTAATTTGATCTGGCTTGATTAAAAATAAAATCCCCAAACCAAAACTACATTTCAAACTAAACTGACTCCTCTTGATGGCGATTTGATGTTACAGAGTTTAAGAATTTTGCATATGCCTGATGTAATGAAAGAATTAAATTACATTAATGAAAAGTGCATATAAATAACAAAAATAGCCGTAAAACACCTGTTTTCTTCTGGGAAGAATACAACAGAACTGGAGTTATTTGGAACAGATCATGAAAAGCAGGACAGAGATGTCACAGATTTGGGACACCTGGACATGGAGCCATACCTTGGGACTGACCTAGACAAACCACAGACGGACTCACCAAGGACTGTCTCAGGGAAACTCCAGGGGGACACACTCCAGTGTGAAAATACGGTATGAAAAGACCACAGTTAATCCGGCTGAAATGCTACCAGATGTTTGTCGTTACTCTTCGAGAAATGAGGAGTTTCTGAATCATACTCTTTTATAATTTGTTAACAGCACTCTCAGTTCAATATGTTAAAGCAACTGCATCAAAATGGAAGTTTATGCTGGGTTCATTGGAAGTCATATATATGACAGAGGAATGAAAGCTATATTTAGAGGATGGGTGCAATACAGTCAATGCAGGGAGTAATGGAACAAGGAGGAGCAGCCACAGTGAGCTGCAGGTGACGGGCGACTGCACACCTCCAACTTATCAGCAAGTCAACCAACTCTTTTCACCGTGCCTTGCTGCTGTGTGGAAAACCACACACGCCATGTGCAGCCTGGAATCAGATCGCAGTTTCTCGTGGTATGATGAGCAAAGGTCGTCATTGACTTTTTGCTATAGTAAAACAATGTAAGTTTGTCTGACCGCACTGTACACAGATACACCAGTACTTCTGTTGTATTTCTGACAAAGTAGCTGCTCAGCTAGTGTTTGCTGCGCACAGACTTCTGGGACTTGTAGTGTTAAACCGCTGTTACCGTGGTAACCAGGGTTGTTGCCAAGGATTCCAACTTTAAACTCAAAAATTTTCCATGAAAAAACCTACAAAATAAGACTACATTAGATTTAAAGCATGAACTCCGACCCAAGTAAGTTTCAACTGAAAAAAAAACTGCAAGAAGGTTCTGGTCTTGAACTGTGGTTCTTTCTTTGTGGAGTATGCATGTTCTCCCTGTGTCTGCGTGGGTTTCCCCCCACAGTCCAAAGACATAAAGGTTTGGTTAATTGGTGACTCTAAATTGCCCGTAGGTGTGAATGTGAGAGCGACTGGTTGTTTGTGTATATATGTCGGCCCATCTGCCCAGGGTGCATCCCGCCTCCCTCCCAATGTCAGTTTGGATTGGCTTTAGCCCCCCCGTGATCCTCGATGGATAAGCGGTACAGCTAATGGATAAATGGGTGAAAAAAGCTTTTAAAAATACAGTAACTCAAAAAACAATACTGTGGTTGTTTGCAGGCTGTTACAGCTGCCCTGATTTAGCAGGTCACAAGATTACACTGTTATCAAAGGTATGTTACCAGTTTTTAATGTTCAAATTATTCCAACAGTTAGTCTTTAATGACGTATTGCAATGTGGTGTTCAGTTTCTCTCAGTGTGACTTTTTAGCTACTCTAGTGATTTCCTGTGTTTCCCAGAATGCTGCTGGACAGCTTCTAGAGTAATGAACATGAGCTGTTTGCAGTGTCAAGACATCTCACTATTGGACATTATTGAAGATATAGTTTTCAGTCTCTAATAACTTAAAGTAGAAGCACATTGTTGACTGTCAGCCAAACACTGGACATTCAGCTTCTAAAATCTGATTTATTCCTCCCCTCTGTCACTTTCTCCTTGACTTCTAATCGACAGCTTGGCTGTCGACTCCCTGTGAAAAAGATCAGATGTCCCTCCCTACAGTTGGATGGATTGATGGAAATATGGATGAATGTGGATGGTGGGAGGTGCAAGAAGAGAACAAACCCTTCACCCTTAAAAGATAGGAAGGAACTGACTGAACACCAGATGTAATGTAAAACCCACCTCAACACTTTTGAACTGTTCTGATTTTTTTATTTTATGATTTTTTTTCCAACATAAAGCCCAGAGGACTCTTTAAAAATCCAGCTGAGAGCTCTGAAAGCTTATTTATTGAAAAATAATCTTGTAACCTTTATCTTTGTCCTCTGTCCTCCTTTCTTTTTGCGACCAGAAATGATTGCATTGACCGATGTTGCCTCAGACTTGGGGTTCAGTCTGATAAATGACTCTGTCCATCGTTGGAGGAGAGAGAAAAAAGCAAGGGAGATAACCCGGCTGTCCATCATCCTTTGTCCACGTGCAGAGAGGAGATTGGATATTGACCCGAGGTTGCCTTCTCCAAGCAACAATATTTGAAGACTATGTCATAGAACGACACTATAGTCCAATACTGAGTTTCTCTGCAGTCACAAGTGTACGTTTCCCAACTTAAACACCCCATTTTTTGCAAGAGGCGGTTCTGAAAATGAAATGTTGTGTATCACATCTTGTTGAAACTATTATACTGTAGTTGGAGGGTTAATGTGAAAGATGGTTGGCTTGGTGAGTTGTAACCCAGCATTTACCCTTCAGTGGAGTATACTTCCTCCTTGTAAAGACACCTGGTATCAATGCTACCCTGCTCTATGAAGTCTTGCTGCTATACAGTATGCCACCAGCCTGTTACAGTATAACGGCTGCTCTAACAACTACAGTCAACCACAATCAACCTGGTAGCTATCCAAGCCTCCTTTAAGCTCTTCAAATCAATGCATACCGGTTCCTCATCATCCTACATTTACTGTTTTGGAGGAAGCTGCCTCTCTGCACCATTGGGTAATTTGTCACACCTACTCTGGCTGTGGTTGCCTTCAACCACAGCCTTTCCCCCGCCAATCTGTGTCTAATTCTTTTGGTTCTGTCCTTCACATGCCCTGTCTTTATAGACAGTCTCTGCACAGCGCCACCTGGCCGCGGCGGAAGTCTCTGCAGGGGCAAAGACGTCTGTATTTGGGGGAATGACCTGCACAGCTGAAGAGGAGGGGTTCCCGCTGGAGGCCGCACTCCTGCCGCAGCACTGAGAAGGCTGGAAGAATGTGGTTGATCTCTGAGTCTACCACCTCGCACTGCACCTCCAACCTGAAGGGTGGAAAAGAGGAGCGGAAGTCTGAATACACACTAAAATAACAGTTCACTCGGTTTAATCCCAAGGAAAATGTTTTTGTTGTGTTCTTCAAAGGCTAACTTTGGAACTTAGAAAATACAAGTAATAAAAGTTATATTTATTTGAGACAAGAAACAGGGAAGTGAAATTGGCATAACCTCAAAATATATGGAAAGTAGAGATAGGAAATGAGAGAGAATTCATCACTTTCATCACACGAAAGATGCCAATTTAAGGAGGTTGGAAAAAGTGGAGGGATGAGATGTCAGTGAGAGAAAGATAGCTTGTGTCAGAGAACAGACCTGAGCTACAAGGAGCAACAGCACAGAAACAAAGGAGAGTGGCACTGTAAACCAAGACCGACAGAAAAAAAAGGGAACGCAAAAAATACTTGGAGGATGAAAGGAGAGTAAAGAATAAGATTTGGAACATAAAGCAGTCAGGAGGGGGATGTTTGGAGGAGAGACTCAAACACAAGCAGGCTTTCAGTCTTGGAGCTCCAAAAAGGCAACTTCTGAAACTTAAGTTCCTGGTTCACCTGCCTGGGTCTCGTACAGTAAACTAAATAAATAACTGGTGAGACTCTGCCTCACCCGTTCTCACCCAGAGTTCAAAAGTAGAAACTTCTAAAATTTGAATCATTCAACAAAAGATGAGCACATTTTTAATGTAGAATTGGTTCTCACTTAAATTACAGATATAGAAACATACTGTAGGTTTAGATGATATCACAAGTAGCCTTTTGGATCCAGACACTTTGTTTCATTCATCTGGCTCATTGTTTTTTTGCTGAAAGACAAGTGAAGCTCATTTACAGTTTTTCTTTATATCCAGTGCAAACAAAAGCTGACAATGTATGATGAGACGTCAGACTATCATGATTTTTGTGGGCATGACCAAAGCCCAAAGACTGCGACTGATGTAATGAAAAGTATCAATGCAAAGAAATCGCCATTGTTGTTTTGTTGGGACTAATCTTTGGTGGTTTGCAGACAATAAGTTACTTTAGGCTGACTTACCCACGCAGGGCGTCCTTGTTGTTGATGAAGCGGAAGTGAGCAGGCTCACAGATGAAGCCAGCTGACTGGCATGCCTCCACACAGGACTGGCCCTCTTGAGATACGAGCAGCCTGAGGGAGCTGAGAGGAGGCCAGACATGAGGAACCGTCATATTGGATGGCCAGCCAAGGGCTGTGGAATTGGGAAGGGGCACAAACAGAGGTCCTGTCATTCTGCTGCCACCAGCAGACCCCTTTTTGGAGAGGTTGGCTGGAATGAAAGGAGGCTCTGGGGCACAGAAGTCCTGTAGGTGAAAGATATGGTAGATTTAGTTTTTGCATATTATTTGGGTACTGCTATTGGAAGAACACCTAGGAACGGGCCTTTAATATGTTTATAGGCAGAATGGTGATGCAGCTCAATGGAAGGCAGAAGTCAGAACAGTATTATTATGCCCTGCAATGTTCACATGGCGAATCGAGGCACCAAATGAAAACAGTTCAACCCTCATCAACTGATATGCCAGTGTGCAAGTTCACAAGACTGCAGCTTTCCTTTCACTCCGTACCGCTGCTGCTTCATATGCTTTACAATGGACTGAATAAAAACAAAATAATGCAAAAGTACAGTATATTAATCATCTTAACATATCCAGATGTGAGAAAAAAAGAAGGTGCTAATTTAGCCAGCTGCTATAGCAGGCTGGAGTATCATTATTACTGATGCATACATGCTGACAAATAGGTTTTTCTTTAGTACAGTGGAATAAGTCAAACAAAAACTGTAGAGAAAGCACAAAGGTTCCCCAACTGTACACATTGGTTTCTATGTTAAGTCTTGGTAAACAGTTAAATTAGTTAAACTTTCTCCTGTCTCTCTTTTGACAGTATAAATGTTGTAGTAGCGGGTTGTGTGTCCAAAACGGCTGCCAGTCAGGAGCTGACAAAGGTTGTTGAGAGACCCTGTGCATTTATCTGACATCTAGTGTTGGATTATTAAAAAAAAGTCTTTCTTTCATGCTGGACCTCCATCATTATCATCCTCACACTTTTGATCGTTCTCCCTACTCATTCGTCCTCATTAGTGTCAGGAGACCTTCTGCTTTAGAGCCGCAGGGCAGATATGTGGTTCGTAATGAGAGTTAGCATGTAGATTAATCAAAAGTCTACATACATGGAGTAAAGAAACACTCACTCACACACACACACACACACACACACACACACACACACACACACACACACACACACACACGAGCTGAGATACACAATGTTCTTGGTGCTGAATGCACACAATGAGCAGAATATTGAGCAGAGTGGGGAGTTTCAGAGCTGGTAAAAAGAGTGCATGTTGAGAGAGAAGGAGGATTAGTGACTTGAAGAGACAATCTATGCATGGGTGTTATGTTCGAGGTTCTGTGTACATTTTTTCTGACATGGACTGGACCTCACCTGATGCTGTATGTAGGCATGTACTCTCTCCAGCATCCCCTCACAGGTGTACTCATATGGCAGATATGGCTCAACCTGAAAATAACACACACACAGAAACACAAAGGCACCTCACACCATTATTATTCCATATTTTGCACATATTATAGTGTACTTTTTTTTTTTTTGCTGCTGCTTCATTGTAAACACTAATTGCGATAAATTGTCTCTTCTTGTTAATTTCAGCAGATGAATGTTTCTATTGTCAAATTTCTGTGAGGCCTAATCACAGTATGCCACTGCTTGGAAACTCATTAGGCTTTATTTGCATACCAAAAGATCATACCCTACTGTGATGTGAAGGTTTTATACTAAAGCACACTTTTCGTTGGCCTAATTACAGATCAGCTGGACACACCATATATATATATATTAATATTCATATACATATACATACATGTATACTTATACACATATATACATATATAAATACATAGATATGTAAATTTGTTTGTGTTACTTACTAATACCAGCATGTTCACGTAATTAACTGCAATTCGAGGATTAACGTAAAATGAATTAGCTGATTTAATAAACTGCTTTATATTGTTGACATCGTATTTTTGAAATCAGTCAAACATTTCAATTAAAACTTCATGACTTAAAAGAAGTAGTTACAAAAAGGCGACAAATGGAAAGACTTTTCTCTACTTTTAACAGCTAACACCAGACTTCAGAGGGATCAAAGTGGCTTGTCTTTATGCCCTAATGCAAAAGACCTGCCCTTGTAAATTATACACAACTCACTAAATTGCATTTCCAAACTGAAATCAAAGCAGTCTAATGTTCGGCCACGTGTGAAATCAGACTTGGCCCATTTCAAGTGAAAACCACTCAGAAGCAAATATGCAGGTATGATGCAATTTAAAAAGTTACGCGCACTGCAAATCTGATCAAAGCTTTATGTTAATCTACTTTGTAAGCTGGAGCAGAAAGTAAACACATGGATGGGAGTGATCCATGTAACAGAGTTTTCTTTTTATCACTTCTCTCATTTAGCTTTACTTAACCAGACATGGTGACTTAGAGCACATTTTCATTTACAGGATTTGCCCTGTGGAGAGAAATTTTTTTTTACTGGTTTTAAATAAAGATAGTTCACAAGTACAAGCCACAAACATGTACCACAAACCAAAAATATTCCACTTTTATCAAAAAATGTTTTAACTATCAAACTTTTCACATGTGGTTCGGAAAATAGCCTTCACTTTCTTTTAAGGCAAATGCTGATTTTGAACTACAGCATGAAATATTGAACCATAACTTGGCCAAACATTGTGCAAAGGTCTTGCGCTGCAAGCTACAGGTCAGATAGGAAGGAAAAAGAATGAAGGACAGAAACTGAAAAATACAGAGATAGAAAGGAGGAACAGATGGTAAGGGAATAACAAAACCAAGGATGAGTAACAAAGAAAAGGAAAGAAAGAGGGAGACAGAGAAAGAGAGAGTGGGACAGAAATAGATGGAGAAAGGATTTATTGGAACATGAGGACTCGTCAGCCAGAGATAGCTTTGTCCTGCATGACTGAATATGAGGATCTGCCCCACACACAGTGTGTATGTGTGTATGTTTGTGTGTGTGTCTTCTAGTTAATAGCTGTAATGTGCAGGTAAGGCTCTCTGTGCTGATATGCCCGATCTGTGCAATTTCAGTGTCTCTTACTCTATGATCCAATTGCGGTTATGTGTTTGTGTATGTGTTTGTGTGTTTGGGTTTGAATTACCACCAGCACAAGAATATTATCTGACTCTGTGTGTGTGTGTGTGTGTGTGTGTGTGTGTGTGTGTGTGTGTGTGTGTGTGTGTGTGTGTGTGTTTGCTGGGGCATTGTGCCTCCAGTGAAGGGTAAAGGGGTCCATCAGCTCTCTCTCAGTGGTTTGACAGTGCAGACGGAGACAGAGCAGTCAGCCAGTGCTGCTGAGCTGTAGCTTGTCTGACAACACAGACAAGATGAAGAGATGAGAGCAGACACACACACACACACACACACACACACACACACACACACACACACACACACACACACACACACACACACACACACACACACACACACATACACACACACAAACTACAGATATCACCTTTTGTCTAATCTCCATGCACACACCTTCTCATCTGCTAAAGGCTCAAACTATTAGAGAACGTTTAAAGGATCATGCAGACAGGATCTTCCTGCTGTATATGATCCCTCAGTGTCCTTCATGCATTTGAGATCGGTTCTTTGTTCGTGCCTTACTGTGGCTCGATTTTACAACAAAATACAATGTGGAATTAGCTAGATGGCTGAAATGGAAATAAATAATGCCAGAGCCATATTTGATGACTCATTTGATGACATTTGGCAACAATATCATGATTTCTTTAGCTGTAAATATATCACTTTGTCAGATGTAAAAATAGCTTCAAGAATATCTAATACACAGCCAACGTGCCACTTACATGCGTTCTCTAAACATTTAAAGGAATGTGCACATTTAGTGATCAACTGCTCAATAACTCTTTTAAAGTATCTGTTTCATGCACTTGATGCACCTGCAGTTCGAACTTTTGAAAACATCACTAGTTTGAGAGATAAAATGTCATTTACACTGGGGTTAGTTTAAAGTGCAAAATTTGTCTTGTTTGCACATTAGTCTTCCATTTTAATGACAAGAGAAAGTTTTTGTAACGTTTAGGTCATCTGGGCCTGAGACTCCCTCTCAGTCTTTCTGTTCCTCTGTCTATATCCTCATCTATCTAACTGCCTATTCTTTTACAATTATTTCTCCCTCTTTCATGCTTTCCAGAAACGTTTAAAATGCCCGGTTGACTTCCTAATTAACCTCTCTGCCACTCTTGGCAGTTCCTGGCATCCTCATATTCTTAATCAGCACACATTTCCTGCGTGGAAAAGTTCAGCACTCTGCAATATCAGACTGCTTCCTAAATATGGGCAAACTTGCCCTGGAAAACTCTGCTGTGACAAAACTATTGTGCTGTTGTGTCGAAGTTTAGGAACACTTTATCAATCTCCCAGCGACAACAGCAGGTCCTGTACTTTAAACTTCATCACAACTTTGCAAAAAACATAAACGCCTAGAAAACGGATCAAGGGCACCTATAAATCTAACCTCAGTGAGCAAAATAATAGAGTGATTTATTATAAAAAGCCACAAAAAATAATATTACAAAATGTTGTTATTTTTTTTATTATATAGATATGAGCCATTGAGCCAAGTGACTCGATGTGTTCATCCCCTCATATCCATCTTGACAAGATTTTCATTTTAATATATATACACAGTGAAACTGAAGATTGAAATAATCATGCTTATTTATTTATTACTGATCAGTGATTTAAACTGAACCATATACTCAAGTCTGATTTTCTGCCTTTGCAAGTTACAGTGCACAGTGCGTAAGAATACCTTGGTCCTCATAATTTCCCTGATGGCGGAGTCAAACTCCAGGGAGCTGTTGTAGTCCACTGTCATGACGTGAGGTTTTCCAATGTACTGCTCTGCATATGGATGCTGGGAGGACACCTACAGAAGACACAAGCAAGGCATATGGTCAGAGCTCTATAAATAAATGTCTTTAAATTGTTATTGAGAGGATGCTGTCACAGATAAATTAAGTCAATTTGATTTATCGGATGCCTACCATAGCATCCATGATCATTTTACATGTTGAAAAATAAAAATATTTTACTACAATAATAACTTGGAAATTTCTCAGATGTGATTTTTTTTTGCACAGAGCTCAGATATCAACTATTTGTAGCATTTGTAAGGTGTGCTTGTCAGGGTTGTTAAGAATGCACTCGCCCAAAAGACTGCATTGCAGGTATTTCACCAAGGTTGAGTGCACAGTCATTAATAGGAATATAAGTTGTGCTGTACTAGGAAAACCATGTTCCAGCCTCTAATCTAACACACACATGTGCTGTCTGCACCTACAGTCGGTGCCACTTCTTTTAGAGGATCTAGTGGTGGAAAGTTACTTTGCAGCATGGCCAAATATTCTCATCAGTGAGTGATGGTGAGGAGCAATGAACGTAATGAGCTTACCTCTCTAGAAGTTGGCTTGCCTCTGAAAAACTCATGATTGAGTGAGCTGTGAGGTGGATGGAACTTGGGTTGGAGGAAAATGCAGCCGTTGGCTATTGCTTCAAGAGGGGCAGGGCCTTCGTAGGGGAAACCAAACCCAATGAATAGCTGGAGAAAAAAAAATGTCATTTTTTATTTATGGTAATTAATTTAAACATGTTTTTCGATCGGTTATTGCAACGTGTTGTGTGTATATGCCAGTTTTATTCACATTGGTGAGAATTCAGCACATGAGTATGTGTGCAGGTAATATTTTCTTCAGTCTCTTGCCTTGGCCTTGCGCAGCAATTGCTGCAGTTCATGCTGGGGCAGCAGCCCGTGGTTCTTCACAAAGGCCGGGACCTCTGGAGGTCTCTGAGTCTCATAGTACACTGTGCCATGGACCTCCATGTACCTGTGGAGAATCTGCAGGAATCCTTCCTTACCCTGCTGGGAGAGGAGCGGAAAAAGATGAGTTGGTGAGATGGAGGGCAAGGGGTGAAGAGGAGTGTGTCAGAAAAGAACAGCATAGAGATGAATATGATTAAAGACTCTGAATCCAATAGGAAACAGGAAACCACTCTGTGTTTTACTCCTCCTTGTCTTGGAAAACCACAAAACTGGGGGGTCCATACATTATTTAAGAATTACTTTTCATGTATGAATGTAGAAGTCCCCTGGCCATTTACTATTAGAGTGTATGTTTGTTTTCTGGTGGGTTTGAAAGTTCTACCAGAAAAAACAAGTAACAATTGGCAGGAAAACACAGATAAAGAGGAGAAACTGACACAACTGTATACTGTGAATGTTAAAAATGCTCATGAATCACTCTGCAATACTGCAACCCTGTTTTCTCACTATTTTTCGATTTGTAAGACACATGTTGGATATGCATAGGATACTTGTACACTTTTCATTCTGGTACCTGCAGAGAGGCTTCTTTGTCCAAGAATTAAAACCAGCCCTGAGATGCAGAATCTGGTTTAAAAGTACTGGTATCAAAAGTAAAAGAATATTATCCATTCACGAAATCAACAGGCTATTTACTAAAAAAACAAACAAACATTAGATTAAAGGGAAAAATAGAATGTCATTAAACCCTGCCGTGCAGCATTCACCAAGTAGCTGTTTCTCTTTTACAAAATGATCATGCTGGGGCTTGTTTGGGTGTGAGATGAGATACAGCTATACTTGTGCTTACTCATAGCAATGCATTCATCTCTGCTTTTTAAAAAAAAACAATATTAACATCAAATTTTGCGTGTCAGAGAGCCAGAGGATAACACTTTCAAAGTCAAGGTTGAGCATGATGACTGGGAGAACAATAAACCAACCACCATCAACAACAAAAACTAAATCATGTGAATGGAGTGTAACCCTGGGCCAGAGTATTGACTGGCCGTCTGGTGTTAAGCAGCTTACTGTATCCCTGTTCTGTGATGAGGACCCCCGCAGCTGTAATTGGAGGCTGTAGCGATCAATAACTTCCTCTGTGAGGATTTTCCCAGCCAATTAGGAGATTAGCTCAAGCGCTAAGTGCTGCAGACAACATGAATTAGCAGGAGAAACACAGGCCTGGAAGAGTGCAGATTCCATAACCTGCACTTGCAGCTGTGTGTGTGTGTGTGTGTGTGTGTGTGTGTGTGTGTGTGTGTGTGTGTGTGTGTTTCCAAGCTAACTCTCACAACATGCATTGGATTAGAAATGGTAAGTGCGTCCTGTTGTGCTGGTTTGTGCGTGTGGATTTAAGAAAATAGTTTTCAGGACATTAACATGTTGAGTTCAGTTTACATTGCACGTTGGAAGGATTCGATGACATAAAGGAAGAATCATTCGCTAAGCCTCACTCTCCTTGCTGTTGCTAAACCTGTCAAGCTTTCTGCTCTCACATGCTACATATGTTGATTGCAAGTAAAACAGTGGCAGATTTACCACACAAATTTCTTAGTTATTTTTGAAACAATGTGTCTGTGATTTCAAACAGAGGCAGACAAAGGCAGGCTTCTCATTTCAAGCTGGCACCTGATGAATTTGCTGGCTGAAAATTGTCGCTGCCCGAGCTCTTTGTGATCTCCATGAGCTGGTCAAACACCGTGTGTGAATGACTTTTAAATTTTTCCAGCTAAATTGTTTTAAAATAAAACCCTGCAAGAAGGTCTTAAATATGCATTTGAAGGCTACATACAAGATATTGAGCAAAAAGACAGAGGCTAAACCTGTTTTTTCAAGATAGTCAGCATCCTCATCAGTGGATGATCCATTTAAAAGATATATAATGCGACATAAAGATGCAGCATTTTTCTTGTATTGCATTGTTGAGGTAGTTATAGTATTATATGTATGATAAGGAAAAATTTGTTCTAATTTAATTTATTTCGGCTGTTTAGCTAAACTTGTTTGTACTTTCAAAAAGTACACTATCACTTTTGACATTTCAAGAGAAATGGATTTTAGGATGAGGACAAACTGATGTGTTTGGCAAATCTAATACTATCTATTTGCTGTGGTTGCTGGAGTGTAAACTTTAAAGAGCACAACAGAGCCATTTCCACCAGTTAGTGTTGCTAATCTGAAACTAGGTTGCTAATCTATGATTGGACAGTTGCTGTCTTGCGGAGGGGTTTAGCGAAAAGTCAATTCTCATCCAAGATGCTTCAGTGGTTCTACTGACAGGCTGGGAGCCTCGATTTACATCTCATCAGGGAAACCTCTCAGTAGGTGAAAGAGAACACAAAAGCAAGCACAAAATAAAACTAATGAAATTATTACTGTGACTAAGGTGGGGATTACTTGAGAAGACCAGCATCATCCATTAAGTGCTGCATTGTCCGCATTAACCAAGCCATGTTGTCAACAGTTCCAGTTATGAGAAACTGCTACTTCAAATGACTGGCTGCCTGACCAGTCGTTGACGTCACTATTATGCATAAAACCATTGAAGAGTGATGGCTGCAGTGCATTTGAATGTATTTGTGAATCTGTGACAAGTAGCTTCCCATTATTCAATTTTCTGGAATGAGACATGATAAGAGTTGTGTTTGATTAAACCCTTGTGTGTTTATGAGCATGTGTGTACCATGTTAAAAGCTCAGAGTAACTTGTTCCTTTTTCCATATGTATTGGCTGTGAGACGGATATAGCAGGAGTATTTTGTGAAAATTACAGGCTCTTACCTGAAGCTAATGAGCATCCAGCCAGATACAATGGTGCACCACAAAAGAAAGAGAGAGAGAGAGAGAAAGGGAAATAAAGTCAGATAAAAATGTAGATAGACAATAACACAACAATGGTGGAAACAAAGAAAGAGAGAGAAAACAAAAGTCACATATTACATTTTCTGCCTTTTGATCAGGCTTATGCAGATTAGTGTATTGTGATTTTATAGTATTTCATCTCCCTTATGTGCTTGTCTCTTTCATAAGCCACGACTATAAAGAAATCCAGGGAATTGCACAGACAGACAGTGGAAAGTAATGGCAGCAAACAACAGCTCTATAATCACTTTAACAATGGAGGCACAACTGTGCCCTTCAACGATATGCAAAGGAAGAGCAGACAGCTTTTGAGACGAAAATTGCCTGTAAATTAAAGCAGTACAATTGTGTATATAGAGCCACATGAAGCTGAACTGTAATGGTACAAACAGCGGGGTGTGAAAAATGCTGTCATTGGATTTTTCTGTTAAACACTGCAGTATATAGTTGGGGGTATTGTGTGTCTGTGTGTGTGTGTGTGTGTGTGTGTGTGTGTATATCTGCATGTATCACCACTAGAAGAGACTACTGTATGAAAAATTCAGCTTTTAACCTGTTGTACTAACTCATCCCCCTGTTTGAATTTAACTGTGCAACATACAGTGAAACCATTCCATGTATGTGTGTGTATTTGTGAGATGTTTGCATGCATGCAGCTGTAAAATGTTCATACATGCATTACATGTACAGGTCTGTGTACTGTATTCGCACGAGAATGTGTGCATGAACATATGTTTATTAGCACATGAATATACTGCTTATTTGCTGTATATACTTTGTCGGCCTCAAGGAAATTCATTTAATTTCTGCATGCAAACATTCAACAGCAGCAGTGCTCAAAGACTAACAATAGTAAAGGCATACTAAGACAGTTTCAGTTTGTTTTTGCCATTGTTGTAGGGAGCAAACAGACCTTGCCAAAGCAAGCTTTTATACAGCTCCAGGATCTATAGCAGCAACAAAATGTTAGTTTTTGTATTTGTGTGGGATTTGTTGTCTGTACCTTCCACATGCTGGCCTCTTTTCCGTACACAACAGCCATGTTGTTGACTTTATTCTGCTGAATGCTTCTCTTCTCTGTCTCATTCAGCTCCTCCGAAACGAAGCCCATGAATGAGTTGTCTGGTGTGTGAGCTGAACGTGTGTGTGTATGTGAGTAATAAGGAAAGGCAGGATAGTAGTAAAGAGAGAGAAACATTATACCAAGAGAGAAAAAGAGAGGGGGAGAAAGAACGTTTCATTGTGAGTAAGAGACAGAGCACTAAATCCTTGTTTGCTTCAGTTCATTGCCCAAGTTAGTGTGATTATTGCCTCCATAAGTATTATAAATAGTGATGATCATAAAGCCAGCAGCTGTTGGGCTTAGATGGTTTTGGTAGTACAAGGTGTACGGAAAATAGTTTTTAAGTACTGGCTGTAAGTTGCAAGTTTATAAGAATATAAGTATATAGTATAAATAAGTATTTTTACCTGATGAAACACAACTACTGGTATATTCATGATTTCAAAGTTATTTATTCTTGTAGAATAACCTTTTCAAAACCACCTATTTACTGTATCCTCACAGATACACAGCCAATTTAAAAAAATGTTTGTATGTACATGCATTAATTTAATAACTGCAATGAATTATGGCATCCTTTAAATGATCATAATTATAAGGCAGCTGATAAAGACTGAGTCAGGCATTATAGCTTTGGAGAGTGTGAAACAGTCGGCCACATATTGACATTATAACGATTCTGCTGTTGAGGGCGAGCTATAGCTAAGTGGGCATGACACTGCTGAGAACTGAATGTGGGAGCTGAGGAGAGTTAAGTAAACAATTCTTCAGTCAGGAGCAGCAAGGAGATAGACAAAAATGATGAGGGGTTTGAAGACAGCAGATCAGACATATTGTGTAGCATGAGACAGATGTAGAAAAGCAAATGAGGAAAAGAACAGATATAGCTTGAAGGAACACGAGAAACTGTGGTGTTTCTGTAAATAGCTGCATTAAATACATTACTCCAGATTAATGTGAACGAACAGCCAGACCTGTCAAAAAAAGTGAAAAAACAGAATTGGAGTCATTTTGTCACATTTAGAATGACTATAGGAACTGAGGACAGATCTTTGTGAGTATGACAGTTAAGAGTTTTGAAGTTGTAAAATACAAATGCTTAAATGGAGTTTTTACAAGTACAGGATAGGAGGATACGAAACTGTAAGTGAAAGCATTTGATAGAGTTAACAATTCTCTACTTATAAAAAGATTGCTCATTACTGGTTTTGCTAGGGATGCTTACAACCGGCCTCAGTGTGTGAGGATGGGCGGAGCCCAGTCTAGATTCCTGCCGGTTACAAAGGGTGTCGCAGGGATCTATTCTGGGCCCTGTCCTGTTCACTATTTATATCAATGAAATTATCTCCTCCCTGCATGGTTGCCAAATTCATCTTTACACAGACAATACTATTTTGTACTGTATTGCCGACTCTGTTCAATCAGCCATTGAGAAACTACAACTCTCATGCAATGCAAAACTCTCATTAATCTTAAGCTGATACTTAAAGCAAATGAAATGAAATTCATTGTATTTTCGAGATCCAAAAACATGGACTACTTTAATCTGCATATCTCTGCTGTCAATGATTTAAATAATGAAAGGTTTACAGAATGAAAATATCTTGGCATCAGGCTTGATGACAAATTTGCATTTAAATATCATATCAGGAGCCTTCTTGGCAAACTATGACAAAAGATTAGCCCATATCTTTATTTCTTTCCTTTGAAAGTTGGTTTTAGAGGATTATTGAATCAACTTTCCTACCAGTTCTGGACTGTAGGGATGAAACGCTGAAACACTGCTGCCTCTACACTTAGGCCCTTAGACTCTGTACCACTCAGCTCTGAGGTCTATTACTGGTGATAGCTACAATATTGACCACTATATCATCCATGATAAGATTGGTTGGTCTCCTCTGACTGAGAAATGCAATAAGCATTGGTGTCTGTTTATCTATAAGGCCCTGGTCGTGGGGCTTTATAGATATTCATCACATATATGTTGCGTTGGAACCCTTGTCCATTTCTTAACTCGCTCAAGTGATTGGCTGGTTCTTCAGGTACCTCGTGCCAGGCCTGATCCTGTTATACAGTTTTACTGTTATAACTGATTTTGTTGGTTGATTTTGTGTCTTTGTATTTTGTATAAACGTTATATATTTAAAAAAAATGTTGGCATATCCTATATATTAAATGATTTACAAATGTGAATTAAATGATGTATGACATATGGATGAAAACACTAAACATAGGATTTTGAGAAATTCTCAGAATTTAACTGAAGGAAGTGAATTTTTTCTTACGGAACATGGTCATGTACTGCCTGGCGTTGAGGTTCCAGTAGCCCCAGTTGGTCCGGTAGCCATGCAGGGTTGCATACTCCTCATGATTGTAAGCTGGCTCCGTCCCAAAGGTGTCAATCACTCGGATATGACATCTGTAAAGACAGCGGACAACCACTTTAAAACTAAATGTTCCTAATGTCTCCTATGTGCAAAAAATATCAGGAACAATTTGTTTAAAACCCTTATTTAGCATTTATAAACAGTATATAAAACCCTTAAAAATGGTTTATGATAGAATATAAAACTCCACAATATAGTTTTACATGATGAATGTTACAGAATTAATGTTGTCAACAACTACAACTTGATTGATGTAACTGATAATAAAGTTATCATTCATTTTATAATGACGTCTTCATGACTTTTTAACACATTTATAAACAGTTTTGAACCCTCATTTCATAAATGCTTCATAACACAACTAATTGTGAACCATGACTGAATGTGTGTGATCATATATAATTACAGCTATATTATTCTGTGTAATCAAGCATCCAGTAACTCTAGACACCAGTTATGGATGCTTCATTGTGGATTTATAATTGTTGACAAAAACACTAATAAATACTGTGAATGCCTTTATATTTTTTTGCTTGTACTGTACATTACAGTAGTTAAGTGTTTATGTAATGCTTATAAAAGCTCTGTAGGCTGTTGGTGGTTAAAATAAAGTGCAATCACAATATCAACAACCAATATGATTGTTTTGTATTGACACTCACGGTATGGAAAGCACATAAATAAAAAAAGTGGCATCTTTATCATGAATACTTATATTTGGTTATTCTATGAAGGATATTTATATCTACATAACATACACTCTTTTGTGCATTTTATGTTTATCTTTCTCATTTTCCATGAAGTTGGATGATGACTTCCATTGCATTAATTGTAATTTTATAAGTAAAAGACATATTTTCTTTGGTGCAACTGAAAAAAAGGAGAAGTTTTCTTGAATCTGCATCACAACGTTCTCATTTCTTTTCTGAGCTTGGTGATCTCAGACAAATCTGAGCTCTGCCTCACTTGCAGGATATGCCTAGAGGGTTGCTGGAGATGCTGACTAAATTACATGCTAGATTTACTCGGAATGTGAGCACAAGTTGAATGAAAGGCCCAGCACAAACTTGTCCTGTGTATTGATGTTAGTAAATCTGGCCCTTTGTGGTTTAATTATTCCATGTTTCCAGCTTTGGAAACATGGAGTAATAACAGACAACCATTAATTGCACAAAATAGTAACAGTATTTATCACAATAACAAGGATTATAGTACATATCTGAAGGTTTGTCAAAAGTAAAAAAACAAAAG
Organism: Xiphias gladius; assembly: GCF_016859285.1. NCBI lineage: Eukaryota > Metazoa > Chordata > Actinopteri > Istiophoriformes > Xiphiidae > Xiphias > Xiphias gladius. Next base: position 20,506,225 of record NC_053414.1, on the reverse strand, counting down.
CTAACAATGGCGAAGAGGCACAAAAAGAACAAAAGCATCCAGCACCTTTTTCTACAAAGTACAGCGTGGGAGGTTTGACACAAAAAAAAAAGTCACTTTGAGGTCTAGAGGTTGGAGGTGCGATGGGGCACTGATTGGCTTTCCAGGTGAATGCTTAGTAGCACTGCACTGAAGCACAGTTGAAGCTGTGCATGAGGGCACGTAACAGAATCATACAGAACACACACACAACCACACACACACACACACACACACACACACACACACACACACACACACACACAGAAAGCTGACTATGCCCTTGTCTGTACCCGCAAGTGTGTTTAGCCTTGCCATTCTGTGAGCTCAGGGGGATTAACAAGAGCTAAAGGTGGCAGAGTCCACTCCCAGATCTCTGAGACCCTTTCCTGGCAGATAACTGTGTGTCTGAGTGTGTGTGGAAAAGAGAGAGTGTGACAGTCCAATAACATCCTGAGTGTCTGAAGAGCACTTAAAGGCTATTGCCTCTGCAAATTTCTGTAAAAAACTCACATAACTGTTTCCTGGCACATCTCTGTCCTTGAAGCTGCTAACAGGTGTCTATTTTCACATGCTGATATTCATATATATTTACAATAGCACAAATATGTGATGTTCAACGCATTACCCTTTCTCTTTAGCCACTGTCCCACAACCTTGTGTATCTTCTTGTATTCCAGTTAGTGATTTCCTATACTTTCCAGAATTACTTTTCAAAAACTGCACGGAGGGGCCATGATGTTGTTGCTTTCAAATAAATTAGTGAATTACAGTAATCATTAATCTCATCTCTCATGTAATTAGAGAAACGTACAGCAATAGTGATCGTTTATGTGAATCTTAAAGGAAAGACTGAATTATTGGTATGGTAAAATGGTTAGATTTTATTTATTTTATAAAATGATTACTGTATTAGAAAATTTTGACTGGTGCTCTTGCAGCATCAGTACTATGTTTGGACTGTGCATTCATATACTTCTTTTTACAGTAAAAGTAGCGCAGCTTAGGTTACAGAAAATTAGCCTTCTGATGTCTTCAGCCGCCTCTGTAACAGGACCCTTGGCTTTCACGTCAGTGCAGTCTCTCGCGAGCCTTCTGATCAAGCAGGTTTTCAGCCATGCTACAGACTCAAATACCACACGTTTTGTTGTTATTTGTTTCATGGTCTATTGAAGCTGCTCACAGTGTAGAAATTGTTGGAAAACTATGATGGATTTCTTCCCTTTATTTGTTGAACACTTGTGTAAATCTGAACCCAGAAAAAAAACCACTCTTTGTTCTGATAAGTTGACAGCTAAGCAAAAGCCCTCTATTGCTTTCCCTAATTTTTGCTGCACTGGAAATACCTGGATGAGATGTCATGTTTTCTACAGCTGGGCACCTATGCTCGTGAATGAGCAAGGTAATCATAACTGTGCTGAATTTTTTCAAACTAAACCACTTAAGAGTTTCTTTGTAAAACTCCTTTAATAATGTATCGACAGTCTTGTATGTTACCCACTCACCAACAATTGCAGGCTCTCTAAGCTTCAGTTGTCAGAATTTGACTTCCAAGAACAGCATTTAGCTTTAAATACAGACATGTGCCGCATGCAAAGACAGTCGTTGGGTTTTTGTTTCCGTGTTTATATATAGCCAGCAGCTTTAATACACAAAACAGAAAAAAAAAAAATCCTCTGAGGGGTCTCCAGTCTTATTCAAGACAAGGTGACACCCCAATCTTGTTTGACACTTCTGTTGATATTTCTGTCATTGACTGCAGCATGAAAAAGGCCAACCTTTATATTTACAGAGATTGGATATAAAAAAAAGTTATCTGTAAGAGGGAGTGTAAAACTTGCACTTATCTATGCAGCCTTGTTATGAGGCACTGAGGATTAGATTCTGCGGAAAATGTTGTGTGTCTATTTGTAAGGGCGACGGAAGCTGACAATGAATTATTAATAAACAAATGTTATTTCCCCTTGTCTCTGTCTCCCCTAGACCTCTCTGTCTAACCTGCGCTATCACATATCCCCACCTCTGAAATAGTGAAAATGTTTCTGCCCACAGATAAGAGGCCCAAAAGTGGAAGAGTAGGGGATCAGCGGAGGAGTAGCTGAGCTGAATATCTATTGGGAGATCAGAGTACGGAGATAATCTGGGTTAAATGGCTGTTCAGCAAGGCTCAACAGTCCTCCGAGGTGAGGGGAATATGGCAGGTTGGTGCTTCGTCACCCACAGTTTTTTGGCTTTAACTTTGGGGAGTTGTAAGAACCTGGATTTCATTGAACAACAACAGACCCTTTCGGCTTCAATTTTAAGATGTTTCTCTTATTATGCTCTGCCTGACCCAATGAGCAGTTTAGAGGTACAACCACACATCAGCAACTCATTTAACTCGGGCAGAATCTTCTTTACGTGTAAAATGTGGATGCAGGCAATGACGGTTATCTGTATTCAATCACATTTCCTCAGACTTGACTAATATTTAGTTTGTGATACAACAACAATCAACTGGGTAGGCAACATGCTTTGTAATGAATCTGCTTGTTCATAAGTCTCTGAAACTTTGTTACGGTATGCTGGCACGTAACAGATGTAATCAACTCTTTAAACATCTTAGAACAGTCTTAAATAACTAGATGACTACATTAATGATGTGCTTCCGTGTTGTTAACTACACTGCCATTTCAGTCAAAGACACTTACGTCAAGGAGTTGACCTTTTTTAAACAGTTATACTGCTTGATTTGGTGAGAAGTTATCGGCTCTTTGAGGGAGCGCTGAAAGATTCTGAGCAGCAACTAGGACTGTGCTGAGGGAAGTAATCCCCTTAATATACATACATGAAGATAAAGTCTTAGTTCAATTAACAATACTAAGAATATAAGGAGGAGGTTGGGGCAGTGGAGGGAGCAGCAGCAAACCACGTTGCCATGAGCACGAGCCAGCAGACTAATAGCGTGAAGTGTCAGGTTATACAGTAATAGCCAAACTGTATACCTGTATAAATATGAATGGCTGTTAGTAGTCAACTGGTAGCCAAGCGGCTGATAAATGAGTCAGTGACTGTTGAGCATTTATGAAACGGCCGATGCTAATCAGCTAATACAAGTGTGACTTCAGCTCTCGGTCTGAACTGACACCATGCTTCATTAAACTTAGGCCTCCAATAATCATCCTTCCTGCTGAGTTGATATCTCTTTGCGTTTGTTGACATTTGTACTTCAGGAAGTGCAGGGGTCGGCTACAACCCACCACACACACACATTCACACACAAACGCTCCACTTTAGCTGTAACACTGTTAAAGTTTAAAGCTAACCTTAGCACAGTCCTGGTGTTCAAGGGCTCGTGTTACACGCAAGAATTACAGTTTGTTAAAATACAGTCAATTTGCTCCTATAAAGTGATGTTCAAAGGCAAACTAAATTGGCATATGAAGTAACAGAAATAAATAAATAAGATAAATGGTTCATTGTGCTACAGGCAGTCTTTTAATTTTTTACATTATGCACCTTTATTTTAGTGACTCCTTTCTTTCAAAGTGCAGTGATGTGTTCGATACTCTCCCCTCCATCTATCATTTATCCTTCCTTACTTTAGCAGATGCTGCGGCTTACTCACTACACTATACCCCATTAGTCCGTCTTAGACTTTGTAAAGGAGAACTACAGTACTTGAGCATGTTGTTTTTTTTCTGTGGAACTTGAACCATGGTATTTTTCAAATGTTTTCATTTCAAATGAAACAAAGGGCACTGTTAATTTGGGGAAGACCTGAAGGTTACAGGAATACAGAGCCGGAAAGAAGCCCAAAACCATGCCAGTGATTATAGATACTAATTACATCAAAGCAGCTACTAAAATATTGTCAAGGGGCTTAAAAGTTGTGCCCCCGATTAAAAGACTACAGTAGATGCTCATCTATAGTATGTGTGGAGAAAATTTCTAACATCTTGGACAAATGAGACCCCTTGAAACTAATGATTTAAAATCAGAAAGATGGTCATCAAGCTATGAACGTGTTGGAGGTAGAGTAAATTTCCATTTTACAGTACAATTTTAACACAAATCTCAGCCAACAAAAAACTAAATCATTTTTCAAAATAAGAAGAAACATTTGGATTTTTGAAACAGTTCCCCTTGGAGATGAAGCAACAGTAATTTAGTACAGTAACTATGTTGTAGATTATCATTATCTCACCTTGGAGAACTATTCTTATGAGTGAAACTGAGTTTGAACGGGATGACAAATCTACCATAATCAAAATAAACAACCAGTTATTGATACCTTCATGAAACCTGCTCTTTTGCTATCTAAAATCAAGCGAAATTGCGAAATGTTAGTGATGTGTCCCCAAAGAGTCGACAGGGTCCAGGGAAGTACAAGCACTCTAGCTCGTCTGCTGTCTTAGTAAGGGATTTTTTTTTTTTTTTTTTTGGTTTGGTTTTTGCTTGCATTCCCCTGGATATCTTATCTATTCCGCCTCTATCAGAGCAGTAAATTTACAATGCAGAGGAAATCAATATACTAGTCCTATTATCAGATGAGTTGGTGTGATTTAAGACTTTGTCCTATTGGCTTTCAGCATCTTTAATGACAGCACACATGCACTGACACACCCTTGTTTGTACGTGCATGCGCGCACAAACACACAATCACACAAGCACAAAACCACACCGGACAGGACAGCACCATGTTGTCCAGGCATAATAAATGAATGTGGATGTTGGTGGGCACATAAAACAAAAGTAATTAAAGGGAGCTGAAGGGCCCCAAAGCTCAGAGCACTTGATTAATGATGCCTTTCAGCACACAGGGCTCAACTAGACTGGTGTAACCTTATGAAGAGAGCGAGAGAGAGGGAGAGAGAGAGTGGTGAATAGGTATGTCATTGACCTTTCCTAAACCTTAGGGGGATTGTGGAACTGTAGGGTTAAGATGAATGGATAAAGTGGACAGGCATAAACACCTGGTCGGGAAATACTGGAGAGGGTGTTAATGGCGCACGTTACATATATATTGTATATATATTGTATTGCTGAAAAATTCAGAAAATTCCCTCACTGCAAGCTTCTGAGCAAACAACAGAGACCAACTCTTACAAACACTTCAAGTCACATCCTGTTAGGGAAAGCAGAAATCAAGACTCCACATGGTAATGATTTAACTGGGAGCTGCTGACCTCAGCAAGCAATTAGGTGCAGACTGCAGGCTGACTGGCATCTCATCTGGGGGAAATGTGGGATTATGTGTGTGTGTGTGTGTGTGTGTGTTTGTGTGTGGGTGTGTGAGAGAGAGACAACTTGAGAGAAAGAGGGAGACAGCAGAACAGGTTATGTTCTGGGAAAATAGCTCCCCAGACCACCAGTAATGCATTTCTCTTGCTCATAATTGGATTTTAAAAATACATGGAATGGCCCTTTATATGTGGTGTCAGGTCGATGCCTGATACCTTCCACTCCCTCTGTTTTGTGGTATCTTTCTTTTCCTGATCTCTCTATTCTCCTTTGTTGCCATCTCTTCACATACCATCCCTGGCTTATCTCCTCATCAGTGATTCCTCTCTCTGTTTTACTTTCATTTGGCCTTTATGTTTTCTTGTTGCTTCTTTATGCTGGGAGCAAGAACAAGGAAAGCAAAATGTCAGTTGCTCCTATCGCATACAGGGGATAGATGAAGATGCCAATTTTTTGGATGAAGAAAGATGAGAGTGGGGCAAAGGGGGTGGCTGCAAGCTGTTTTTAAGGGGCTGGAGAGGACAAATCTCAAGCTGGATTTTCAATTTCATTTGTTTTGCAGAAATGACATTTAAAACCTCTGAAAATAACATGGGCTCATATTGCTGTTGTGCATCTGATTTTTTTTTCAAATGCACTCTGGCACTTCAAATTCTTGCTTTGGTTATTACTTTACTGTTTTGTTGCCCTGGTCTCAGGGCTGTCATGGCTTAGTTTCCAAGTTTCCAAGCCTGTTTCTTCTTAAAGTGGAAATAAACAAGATAAAATACAAGACAAGTTACAATAGTACAGTGTTTATTGCAAAATGTAATGGCTATTGGTTCCCTATAAGCCTCTCTTTCACTATGCCATTCTATCTGCCAGCGGATATGAAAATGAAGGCTGGATTTACAGCACAAAGGAGGTGCGTCTGCTATTGCGCAACAAAAACAGGAAGAGGATAGCTATTGGTAGCTTTCCCCAGGTAGGGGAAATGGCGGACGGCGGAACAACCAGAGTAACTGTGGAAACTCTACCTGCAAAAGAAAAAGAGCCCTGTTGTAGGAGGAGGCAAAGAAGGCGAAAGAGGGAGTGTGTGTGTGTGTGTGTGTGGGGGGGGTGGGGGGGGGGTGGGGGGGGGGGCTGCCTATTGTCACTTTAACATCTAACTAATCTTTGTTCTTTCTCATGAAGCAGATGTCCTCTGTTTTTTCCTTTCTCTTCCTCTTTCTGGGTTTAACTACCTCCCTTCCCTGAGTGCATTCAAACAACAGCGATAATAAGCTGCCGAGACAGGGTTCAATTGGAAATTAGTGCACGATTACTTGTCGATATCTCATAATCTTGCACTACATGTAATACTTAACTTATTTCTGCTGAGCAGAGTAATGGTGCATGACAGGTGTTGCAATACCAGTTTGTGTACGTGTATTTTTGTATGCGTGTGTGGTGTGTTTTTAAGTTGTTCCATTACATCACACCATGCAGAATCATTTTTGTTTGACATATTGTGCATTTTGAGCATCTTTAGCTGGATCGAGACTGGGAGAGGGAGAAAATGTGTGTATATGTTTCTGTGTGCATGAGTGTACTTGACAGAAAGTGTGTGTGAATTTAACAAGCTGAATGAGTTAAAGTCAGACATCTAGACAGAGACACATACACCTTATTACCAGCAATAATTAATCCAAAGAACAGCCAATAAACCTATCTCCCTGTCTGGAAAATTGCTTACAAATACACACACACACACACACACACACACACACACACACATACAAAATGAAAATATATGCAGGTAAAGCAGCACACACAGAGTGCGAAAAAGGAGATACTTAAACACGCACATACACACGCGCACACACACACACGCACGCACACGCACATACGCACACAAACACACACACTCACACTACCACAGTAACCATGAACTAACTTGTGTTTCTTTAGTGAGAGCCCCATGTGTTGCTTCATCTGCTGCAGGCCATGGTAGTCAGTGTAGATGAGGTCAAAGGGCAGCGGGCCAGTGAGTGGGCAACTGCCTCTGCCTGGAGGCACTCCAAGAAACCTGCAACACACACAAATAAAACACTTAGTTCAGAAAAGCAGAGAAACGTGGCAAAGAAGACAGAACGTTCAATCTAAAAACAGTGAGCACATGAGCTGCACTTTAGCCTGCTGAGCTACCAGAGCATCCAAGCTTTCACAGAAACATTTTGGTTTTGTTACAGAAAGGAATGGTAAAGAGAAGGTGAACATGCAGCAGTGTTAGCTGGAAGTAAAATACATCAACATGTGAAGTGTTGGTTGGTGAGGGTGTCATCGTTTTTTTGGTTTTATTAATCCATTTATAAAAATGTGTATTGATCGTCTTCTATTGTTTTTTTTGTGAGGTGAAGAGTTTTTCTATTGTTTGTTCACATAATTCTTGAAGTGTTTCTGAATTTTTGAGTGTCCCTGAATCAAAGTAACTGAAGAGGACATGAGTCAATTTCTACCGGTTTATGTTCTCCCCCTGGTCATCAGTCAGGCAGAGTCCTAATAATAGAGAGCTGAGTTCGGCCCAGCCAGACACGGCAGCTTATTAGCAAGAGGCTACAGTCCACATTTTCATTAACTGCTGCTGCTGAGCAACAATGATGTATAAACAGCATATTTCATTTAGATGTGGCAACATGGTTAGAGTTCTGTATTAAGATACAAACCTCAGATGCGATACTACAAGGGTTTTCTCTAAAGTTTGAAGGTTTGTAGTGTAAGGATATATTCTCATTCCACTGCATTTTATGGACTATAATAATCTGATAATGAGCCCAACGTTAACCCATTGATGTTATGCAGCATTGAGTATGACATCCTTAAATACTGCAGTGGCTTTCTCTCAACACCCTCTAACTTCTATTGCCTTCTGGCATCCCTGAATGCATTTAAACCTGACCCCATGCTATATAGATTAATTGGCTTAGCTTGCTCCAAGTTTGATGCATATTACATTAAATTTATAATAAGACAACAATTATGTGTATTGTGTTTAGCCATGGCGGTGGTGTTTGTTGGTCTGTTGGTCTGTCCACCACTGTGGTCCAGATAGAAATAATATAACTGTTGGACGGATTGCCATGGAACTTGGACAGAGATCAATGGTGACCAGAGGATGAATCCTAATGACTTTGGTAATCCTCTGACATCCAGTTCCATCAGTAGGTCACAATTCAGCTTGGTCCAATTCTTTGGTTTACAACTAAATACTTACAAAACTAGTGACATTCCTATCAGCCTTAGCTGTAATCTGTGTTTAGTACTCATTAGCAAATGTTAGCATGTTATTATGCTAAACTAAGATTTTGAACATGAAAATGTATACCTGCTTAACATCAGAATGTTGGCAGTGTGATGTCTACCATTAGTTTTTAGCCAAACCACTGCTGTGCACAGGTACATCCTCACAGAACTGATTACATGGCTATCGTAGTTTTATAGCGTTTTATAGGGGGACAAAGAAATTTTGGCAGCAAGAATAGAGGTGTAATTATTTGAAATTTGAAAATGTTTCAATATCCACAAGTGATAAATAAATTGCTACTGGATAACTGTTGGAATCATCTGGAAAACAAGGACTGCTGAATTACACATTTCCATCAGCAGAAGAACTGTGTGGTTAGCATCAGCAGTGATAGCTGATTAGACAAAGAGCACCAGCTACAGAGACTGCATTTCATCAGCAGAAATACCAGTTTGACTGACAACTGGTTTCTGAGAAGTACAGCATGCCCCTCGAAGAAATCAAATCCCCTAAACGTGGAGCCGTTAGACTCAACCTGCTGAACCTCTTGTAGGGTCGTTAACACCTTGAGAGTTGTTGAGGTCATATGAGAGTCATTGAACCACCCCACCATCATGTGAGTCATTAGGGTCACACGAGTCATTGTGTGAATCGGTTTTCAGCTGCCTGGGGAGGCAGTTATCAAAGTTAAAAATCCAATTCCCTGGAGAGAGTCGAAAACTTAAATAGTGTTTTTGACTGAGAGTTAAATTAAAAAGTGTGTTTGTTGATCAGATAGTATCGTGTTGGTAATGCTGAGTTCAATCAAAGTCAAGCCAAGGGGCACCGAGGAGGTATTTGGCAGAAAAATAATTAAAACAAATGGGATGAAAAGAGCCGAATTAGTAATGGCTGAATTGTACCTCACGACAGCAACATCAGCAACAACAACAGATGGTCGACGGATGGAGGGAGAGATAGAAATAGGAAGAGATAGTGATATCCAATGTGTCGAGGTTGGGTGTGTTTATGTGTGTGTGTGTGACAGGTGCTCTTGTGTGTATGATCTATACCTGCTGCCTGTCTGTCTATTGATACATGCATTCCTACCACTTCCCAAAACTCTACTTTGATTACAACAAGACTTTTAAGACACGCACAAACACAAGCACACACACACAGTACAAACCAAAGCAGAGGAGAGATATTATTTCTAAGTGTGTGGTGTACTGGGCCCAGTTTCACATCCTTGTTTGATTCAGTTTCAACTCATTGATCGACTGAGGGCCTCTCTGTTACCGTGTTGACAGACCGGCTATTGGTTATCTGACCTGTGAGTGCTCTGCTAGCGCTTACTTAGCTCTTATTTCTGTGACAGATGAGGCCAAGGGCTAATGGAGACTGTAATGCAATTCGTACCCCCCAGTGAATTTCATCTCGCTATGCTAGTTTTACAATGGAGTCTTTTTGGCTGCACTGCTTATCCAAAGGGTCATTTGATAGTGTTTTGAGGCAGCACGTACAGGAGCTCTGCTGGCAGCTGCTAACCACCATTAGACAGCAGTGAAAACACACAGATAAAAGAGTTTGATGTAGTGACTGAAGTGAAAAATGAAAAAGGTACTAGTGGTGTAAACCAATGACTGCAGCATGTGGTTTTTTTTTTTAACTTATGAGCATGTTTTTGTTTGGTGTACTGAGATGAATGACAGATTGATAGCCATCTGACATTTGTTCATCAATTGCATCGATTGTTCTTCAGTTGCACTGTGAGATGCAGTTGAAAGCTCTGGAAAAACCTATTAAGTGGTTAGGTTTGGAGTTTCTATTCCCAAAGTCAAGAATGAACTTTCAGGCTCAAGTAGTGGAAAGTAATAGGCCTATAAATATATCAGTTCTCCAGACATATTTCTCTGGTTGTAAAAAAGCCCAAAATAAAACATTTAATATTCCGCAGTTATTCAACTCAACTTTCCTGTTTATCATTGTACATCCACCATGAAATTTAGGCTGTTGTTGAAAATTTCAAAGAAGAAAACCTAGTGCACAACTAAAAGAGGCATGATTAAAGTTAAACAGAATTGTAGAAAAAAAGAGTATAAATTGACTAAACTGTCATAACTTATCATCAGCTGACAATATTTATTTGCCTGAAACTCAGGCAAACTCACTGAAATGAAAACCAGTACTATCTTCACCCCCAATATCTTTGAAAATGCATCAAATTTTTAAGAGCTAACCAAAGTATTTAGTGACTTTGGATGTCAGGTAAATCTGGTGATTTAAGAAAGTACAATATTTGCCTCTGAAATGCAGTAAAGAAGATACACAAGTAAAGTACAAGTACTTCAAAATAGCACATAAATACAGTATTAGTAAATGAACTTACTAAGATTCCACAGCTACTGAAACTAATGTGCATTATTTATTAAAAGACCATAATTAAATTAAATCAGGGGTCAAAATTAAGCGTGTGTTTATTTTAAAAACATTTTTATGTACCTGTATTCAGTGGATGTGGAAAGACTTTTACAATTCTACGTCTCTTACACATAAATCCATAGCAGACAATTTTATTTTGATGCTGTCTGCATCCAAGCACTTTAGAAGCAACCCGCCATCTGCAGTTTGAATAGCAAGCTGGGATTTCAAGTGTGCACTTTGCCTGGAGTGTGGTGCCTCTCATTAGTCTTGTGTCCATTAGTGATACAATGTCTGCATCCATCCTTATAGATAAAGGAACCCTAAAGAGGCCTATTCAAAGAGGCCATTCATTGAGAACCAATCATATTTCAGGGATGTCAGGGAATAGCAAGTTGTCTACAGCATTATTTAGACTTGTTGGTGTTTTTATAAAAAATGCATTAAAATATGCATTAATCTGGTCCTAAAACCAGACTCCTTAACTCAAGAGTGTGGGAAGCTACACAGATGTAACAACATTCAGAGTTAGTAAGAGAGAAGAGGAATGGTAGCCACCAGCTGCAACTTAATTCATTTGAATTGTTAATTAACTCTTTTCTTATAAAGCTTTGGACAAAACACTGAAACGGGTGCTTTCTAGGCCTCACCATGAGGATTTAGTAGTGTTCTGTATTTCACTGCATGACTCTCTCTTCAAAGCCTCCAATTATTTATCAGATTACGTGAGGATAAACAGTAACTCAGGTCATTTTTGTCAAGTCCTGCACGCATGTACTGTAAGTGCATTGCTTTGCTTTGGGTGC